>NC_140226.1:1245000-1352500 GCF_951802725.1 Rutilus rutilus
AGTTTTTTTTTATTTTATTTTTATTACGGGGTACATATCAGTGCATTTATAAAGTAGGCTAATTTGTTATTATTGCAAAGGTGCACTGATTAAGTTTCAAGGCAAGTAAAACTATTGCAACTTTTTTTTTTTTTTTTTTTTTTAATGCTGGGAAAATATACTCTGGTTCCATGTAGTTACAGGGTAAGTATGACATTGCGGGCTGTAAATTAAAGTGGTGCTTCTTACCCTCTTGTTTCATGTAGTTACAGGGTAAGTATGACATTGCGGGCTGTAAATTAAAGTGGTGCTTCTTACCCTCTTGTTTCATGTAGTTACAGGGTAAGTACAATAAAAACACATACACACACACACAATCTGATATCACTCGGAAAACTTTATTTGAAAAACAACTTATTTCAAAACGGATTTACAGCACTTTGTTTCTCTTGCGTGGTTTCCTCCTCCTCTTGTTCCTCTTCTTCTTTTTCTTTCTTTCCATTGATGAATCTTAAGAAGGAATCCCATGACATGTCTCTTGCTATTCTGTATTATGTGTTAAAAGAAAATACAGTACAGAAATGTCTCACCATTTACTCATCTTTTACCCTCATGTCATCCGAAATGTATACGAATTTCCTTCTTCAGATTAACACAAACAAACGTTTTTAGAAAAATAAATAATCTCTCATTAATAATCTCATTATAAGCTCATGTGTTCCTAAAAGTTGACAACAGCACATACAACAATAACTACCGTAATCCATACGACCCCAATGGATGAATCAATGTCTTCTGAAGTTAAACGATAAGCGTTTGTAAGAAAAATACCAAATTATTTAAATTTTTTAAACTGTAGACTATCGCTTCCGGCCAATTGTCACCTGCGCGTTCATGAGAGGGTTGAGTAAGTTTACGCTTGACAATTTAAAGCGTGACGTAAGCGCACCGAAAAACCGAATGTCGAATTATTATTTATTTATTTTTAATGTTTTTATTATTGCTCACAACAAAATACAAACAATAACAGATAATAATAATAATGAAAAACAAACCATGCAGAAGAACAGACACCAGTTCTCGCGCGAGTTTCACATCAAACTCCCGCGAGAATGCAATGATGAACGCTTAAAGCTTCACCAAACGCGAAGCCATTCAAGCCGCCCCATGAAGCCGACTCTCATGCACTCGCTGGTGACAGTTGGTCGGTAGCGAAAAGATGAGTAAATTATGAGAACATTTCTGGGTGTACTGTACTTTATTTTAATACATAATACAGAATAGAAAAAGACTCCTTAAGATTAGGCTAATCAGTGGAACGATAGAAAAAGAAGAGGACCAAGAGGAGGAGGAAGCCATGCAAGAGAAACAAAAAAGGACAAAACATGCTACTTTCTGTCAGGACTTTAGTATTTGAAATGAAAAGTTGATTTAAAATAAAAATAAAAAAATAATAAGAAGTATAATATGTTGTAAATCTGTTTTGAAGTTGTTTTTCAAATAAAGGTTTTCCAAGTGATGTCAGATTGTGTGTATGTGTTTTTATTGTACTTACCCTGTAACTACATGAAACAAGAGGGTAAGAAGCACCACTTTAATTCACAGCCCCCAATGTCATACTTACCCTATAACTACATGAAATATTTACAGTCTAAATAATTTGCCTAAATAAATTGTTATTTTCCTGGTTGTTACCCCTTTATTCCCAAAACTTTACATATTATTCCCCTATACTTACACGTACGCACTTTAAAGGTACACTGTAATGACCGAAAGTTACACTGTAATTTCATTTTAATTACGCAGTATTTTCCTGGTTGTTACACCTTTATTCCCAAGACTTTACATATTATTCCCCTATACTTACACGTAAGTACTTTATAGGTACACTGTAATTAGCGAAAGTTATACTGTACTTTCATTTTAATTACGCAGTACTTTCCGGGCTGTAATCTAAAGCGTTACCGACAATACAGTGATATGATCAATGATCGAAAAATGATTTGCCCCATCCTGATTTCTTCTATTTTTGTGCACATCTCATACTAAATTCAGAATACTAGATACAGAAATTAAAACCTACTATAAAACAAAGGCAACTTGATAGAGTTTATAAAAGACAATGTTATTTATTTAAGTAAAAAGTTATCCAATAGCAACAAGGCCTGCGTGAAAATGTATTTGCCTCTGTAGTTACTAATCCCTCAAATCTATGAAATGTATTTATAATGTGGTTCAGCTGGACTAAACACAACCAGTCCTGATTACTGCAGTCATGTTCAATCAAATCAACACTTAAATAGGACTTTTCCAACAACATCAAGCTGGTAAAATGTCTTAAAGTGCCTCTATTATGTTTTTTCCCGAATATTCCCTTTCAGAATCTCAGATCTTCAGTCTGTAAGTTGAAGCTCAAGCAGCAAGAAAGTGATTCAAAGCACAGGAGTAAATCCACCTCTGAACAGCTCAAGAAAGCAGTTCAAGTTTTAGTTTGTCCTCGTCAAAGTCCTGACTTGAACCCAATTGAGATGATGTGGCAGAACCTTAAACAGGCAGTTCATGCTTGAAAACCCTCCAATATGGCTGAACTAAAGCAGTTCTGCAAAGAAAACACAGTTATCACAAGCGTTCGGCTGCAGTTATTGCTGCTAAAGGGGGTGATTCGTTTTTCACATGGGTGATAGGTGTTGAAAACTGTATTCTTTGTTTACTCAGTTTGCCTGTGTTTTATGTTGTATTTTGTTTTAAGTTTTAAATAAAAAATTATTTAAATTAGTATGAGACACAAAAACAGAAGAAATCAGGATAAGGGTAAATACTTTTTCACAGTAAATGTTATACGAAGTTAAGTAAAATGGCAGAGAGAAATATTGAGTACATGAATGTAATATTTGTGTTTATGATTAAGTATTGTTCTTTACAAGGTAAAGTAAAGGGAAGTCGTGAAGGAAAGTTGTGGCCTAATGGTTGAAGAGTCAGACTGGTTACCCGAAGGTTGCAGGTTTGATTCTCATACTGGCAGGAAATACTGTGTGTGTGTGTGTGTGTGTGTGTGTGTGTGTATGGGGCGCCGTTTGTAAAGCGGCTTACGGTGAAAATAACAGCAACATTTTGTCACATTTAGCTTCAAACAATGTTTAAAAAACTGGTATGAATTTTTGACGGTCAATTTTTAGCACATTTACAAAAATATTTGTCAACTTAATGTTATGTCAACACCTAAATGTTAAATCTAAATGTTAAATCTAAATCTAAATGTTAAATCTAAATCTAAATGTTAAATCTAAATATTAAATCTAAATCTAAATCTAAATGTTGAATCTAAATGTTAAATCTAAATCTAAATGTTAAATCTAAATGTAAAATTTAAATCTAAATCTAAATCTAAATGTTGAATCTAAATGTAAAATCTAAATGTTAAATCTAAATGTTAAATCTAAATCTAAATGTTAAATCTAAATCTAAATGTTAAATCTAAATATTAAATCTAAATCTAAATCTAAATGTTGAATCTAAATGTTAAATCTAAATCTAAATGTTAAATCTAAATGTAAAATTTAAATCTAAATCTAAATCTAAATGTTGAATCTAAATGTTTGGGGTGAAACTAAATATTTAACTAATATGCAAATTCAAAATGCCGGTAACCGGAAGTGCCAAAATAAAAGCTCGAGGAGGTCAGTGTGTGTTTATAGCATGGTTTATAGTGTCAAATAACGAATAAAAACCATCTCATCCGCGATAATGGACTCTTGGACATGGATTCTCGTGATAATAACTACCTAAAATAATAAACACGTTTGGAGAAACTGTAGAGTTTTATGATGATAGTGATGACAGAGTGATGACATGAAATTCAGTCAGAGTGAGCCCCCTCGTGGCTGGCTATTATGGCTACAGGTCATAAGTCCCGCACTAAATTTACACTAGCCTACTCTTCAAATACAGTTTCCCCAAACGTGTTTATTATTTTAGGTAGTTATTATCACGAGAATCCATGACCAAGAGTCCATTATCTCGGATGAGATGGTTTTTATTCGTTATTTGACACTATAAACCATGCTATAAACACACACTGACCTCCTCGAGCTTTTATTTTGGCACTTCCGGTTACCGCCATTTTGAATTTGCATATTAGTTAAATATTTAGTTTCACCCGAAACATTTAGATTCAACATTTAGATTTAAATTTAAATTTTACATTTAGATTCAATATTTAGATTTAGATTTAGATTTAACATTTAGATTTAGTATTTAGATTTAGCATTTAACATTTAGGTGTAACATTTAATATTTAGATTTAACAATTTTAAATATCTCTAAGTTGACGAATATTGTTGTAAATGTGCTAAAAAGTGACCGTCAAAAATTCATACCAGTTTTTTAAACATTGTTTGAAGCTAAATGTGACAAAATGTTGCTGTTATTTTCAGCGTGAGCCGCTTTACAAATGGCACCCCATATGTGTGTGTGTGTTCACTACTCACTGAATGTGTGTGCACTAATTCTGAGTATAGGTTCCCATATATGTCCTTCACATGTCACTTTCACTTTCACTTACATGTGAAACAAGAGACATTTGTCTTACCTTATATGATGGAACCACTTCACTGATGGGTCTGACTGTGTGATTGACGTGTTTCTGTGACGTAAAGCACACTATACACACAGGCTGTTTGTCCTCCAGACAGAAGAGTTTGAGTTTCTCACTGTGTAAACTGCAGATCTCCTCAGATCCTGATAAACACGTCTCATTTCTCTCCTTCAGGATTGACTCACACAAGTTTTTTAACACCAGATTATATGGAGGATTGTCTCTTGAGGATCTTCTCCTGCAGACAGGACACTCCTGAGTTCTCTTGGTTCTCCAGAACTGTTGAAGACACTCTTTACAGAAACTGTGACTACATGATAAAACAACAGGAGCCCTGAAGATTTCACAGCACACGGGACAAGAAAGCTCTTCAGCAAAGACATTTAGTGAAGCCATTTTCACCGTTTGAGCTCCAGCAACACAAACTTTACTTTCACTTTCTGAACGACGGGTTTAAAAATGAATCACCTTGAGAATCACAGCGATCTGCTGTCTGTTCAGAAACAAATGTCTCAAAAATCCTTCTTGAAAGTGTTTCTCTTCATTCTCCACTGATCGCTGCTTCTTTATTGCTTTTGTCGAGAGAGACGAGAGTAAGCATGACAGAACAGAGAAATAAGTCAGTCTCTTCCTGGTCAGTGATGTAAGAGGGTGGAGTTTATGAGGGTTAAAGAAAACTGCAAAAACAAATGTGTGTGTGTTTGTGTGTGTGTGTGTGTGTTTTCACTTCTCACTGCTCCTAAATGTGTGTGCACTAATTCTGAGTATGGGTTCAGGATTTCTACAGGTTAAATTTGAACAAAACTTGCATTGAAACTTTCTCAGTTATAATGGTATAAAACCTTAAATCAAACACTAAAGAACAATGAAAAAACACAAATATTGATAATAAAAAATACTCAAAGACACTTTATTTGTGTGTTTTATTTATTGCTCTTTATTTGTACATAGTTTAAGTATCCAATGACTTATCTGAGTTTTATTTGTTTAATAAAACCTTTTGTTATTTAATCCATTTTCTAACTCTTCATCATCATCATTGGACTGAAACGTTACATGTCAATTCACAGCTGCTCTTGTTTCACTGTTTTTACAGTAATACTGTGTTTTATTGTATTTGTAATTGTAGTTGATTTACAGTACTCTTGTTAATTTACAGGCTTGCTGGCAACCAAAATTTACTGTACATTTTACAGAATTTTTTTACAATGTGGTATCATATTTTCATGTGGATACAAGTACTTAAATAGTTTGTGGTGGTCAACAATCAAGTGCTTAAAATAAAGCATCATGCTGTAAGTGAGACAAGGCAAAGAGAAAACATTATTTGAAGTAAAAACAACAACAAAACCCTCCAGTTTTTGTGTCCTGGAGGAACAATGTCAGCAAACAACAGTGGGAGATTTTTCAAGTGAAACCAGTGCCATTATCAGCACTCACCGAAATAACCTTTGTGGGACGTTTTTTACGCTATAAAAATCCATGATGATCAAAGTAATACATCCTAGAAAGCAAATCCTGTTCTGATATAAAGTTTTGTGTGAAGAGAAGACCATGTTATATATCGAATGAGGAGTTATTGCAAACATGAAACTGAAGCAACTTACGCCACTGAACAGAGCAAAGCAAATGAAGCTTCACCTCCTCATAAGAGGAAAAAGGAGTGGGACAGAAAGAGTGACGCACGACCACCTGAGAGTGTAATGACGTGGACAAAACCAGGTCTGGGTCACAGAAACACCTTCAGAACACCCGGGGCAAACTCCATGTAAGGCTCACTCATAGAAAGAGCCTGCAGATCCCCCACACGCTTGAGAGAGGCCAATGCTAACAAAAGCGCCACCTTGAGAGTCAGAATCTGGAGCTGACTCCAAGGGTTCAAAGGGAGGCTCCAATGGCCCCTCCAAAACAACCGATAAATCCCAGGTTGAGACACTAATAGGACGTGCAAGCCTCAAGCGTCTAACTCCACGCATAAACGAATAGACAGACAGTGCCTACCTAGCCCCTGATCCGCTATGCCCACAGCCTCCATATCTCGGGTTGAGGGTGCCAAATCCAGCCCTGGAGCTGAGACAAGAGATCTCTCCTGATAGGAATCTTCCAAGGGGACCCCTCCACCAGGGAGCTCAGCTCCTAAAAACCACGTCTGGGACGGCCAGAATAGGGCTAACCAGAAGGAGGCGGATTCCACACTCCCTCTCTCTGCAAAGGACAGCAGGGATTAGCTTGACCGGAGGGAATGCATACAGTCTCAAATCTGGCCACAGATGAGTGAAGGCATCTATCCTTAGAGGTGTCGGATGAGAAAGGGAGAACCAGAGGGGGCACTGCGTCGAGCCCTGCGACACAAAGAGGTCAAAATTGAGCCACTGTTTGGCGGGCAAACATCCACTTCTCCGACCTGAGCTTCTGTCTCAACAATTTATGTGCCACGAGAGAGGCTTGCCCGTCCAAAACACCATAAGCCGGTTTGCCCTCGAAGACCACACCCCAACCAGTCAAAGAGGAATCAGTTGTGACAACCTGGCGATGGCAGACAACGCCCATCTTGACCCCTTGAAGCAAAAATGAGGTGTCTTTCCACCTCCAAAGAGCACGACGGTAAGTGCTCGACACTCTTAATAGGTGAAAGGCAGACCAAGAAGGGCGGATGCCCCTGAG
Organism: Rutilus rutilus; assembly: GCF_951802725.1. NCBI lineage: Eukaryota > Metazoa > Chordata > Actinopteri > Cypriniformes > Leuciscidae > Rutilus > Rutilus rutilus. The sequence continues at coordinate 1,252,238 of NC_140226.1, forward strand.
TTTCATCCACCATAGGAATGGTCTCACATAAAGGAGACCCAAAGGCAGCACACGAGAGACTGCTGCTATGAGCCCCAGAAGCCTGCGACATACGCCCAGCAACATGATGGCCCAGTCTGAAACGGGCCAAGCACGCACAGAGACTGGAAACTGGAGCAGGGGCCAGACGGGCCTGCATCGAGAGAGAATCGAGTTGGACACCCAGGAAAGTCTGCTGAGAAGGAGTTAAGACATTTTTCTGAGCATTTAACCTAAAATCAAGAGACCGGAGGTGGTGGAGAAGGACATCCTTGTGACGACACACCAACTCTCTGGAATGAGCCAGAATGAGCTAGTCGTCTACATAATTTAGTACACGGATGCCCTGGAGCCTCAAGGGGGACAGAGCTGCATCCATGCACTTGGAGAACGTCCGCGGAGCCAAAGCTGGACCAAATGGAAGGACCCGATACTGGTGCGAGACAGTGTGACACGCCTGGCAGAAGTCTCTGACTGTGAAGATCGGCCCACAGGGGTCACTGAGGAGGTCTCTTTCATTCCGGGGTCTAGCATAGAGGCTGGAGCATTCGACATGGAGAGAAATCCAGATGAGTCTCCTCTCATGGGTGAAACAGCTCGAGCGAGAAGATGTATTGAGTGGAGATAGCCTGGAGCGTCTCTGTCCTTCAACATTGGAAGATGGTTTTGGCAGGCTGATTCTGTATCCCCAAAAGCACATGGCGGTGGGTATAACAGATTTTGATCCGGAGAGCATCTCAAGAGGAAAATACGACAGAAGAATGCTAACTAGCACGGACCAGATAAAACCACTTTTTCAATAATCAAAGGTAGTGTGTTGATTCAATTAAAAATCCATGTATCACATATTTTTTATATATTACATATTTCATTGATGCCTGCTTGTCATGTATAAATCACTGACCATTCGTCATCTGACACAACTAGTTTACATTTCATTGGACAATGTGAAGTGGAGCGGTAATTTTCAGGTCATTCATAAATCAGACAGATTTACATTTATGAAGGGATCTGGGCCCGGTTTCCCGATAACGCTCACTCTTAGCCTGCTAAGAAGACTCGAAAGATATATCTTACCAAATTTGTTTATTTTCCTAAGTGTGTTCCCCGAACTATACCTTAGGAAGCCGCTTAAGATATACCTTCTTACGTGGGACGTTACCCGGCGCTGTCCGTGGCGATGGTGCTGAATTGTTTGAAATCGATTGCTCGAGAATCAATTATTCTCTCGTGCAGGGGCTGTTTATGTGAGAAAGCGGTCATCTTTATAAAAGAAGCACTTCAGAAATAGTTGAAATTTCAATTTATTATGATTATTGGATATTATAAAAAATAATTCAAACTATAATAGCCTATAATAGCCAAGCCTACATATTTTAAAATTGTAACATATAGCCTATTGCTGCCACAATAACCTTTTCAAAAAGTTACGTGCCGACTTTTCTTTCCCATTTTTGTTCGCTGAGGTGGAGCTGCGATGAAATATTGTTCTTGTAAATACTTTCCAGCATTTCAGTAATAAAAGTTTACATCTTGCGTACGGTGCTCGGCAGAGATCAAAAAGGATTTAAACCGTGAATTTTGAATCTCTTGTAAACTCGGAGATGTGGATTCAGACGGCAATTAAATTACCACACGAGCTGTTTGTCAAAAAACAGAAGGTACTAATTTGGCCAGGGATTTTTACGCGGATTGGGTGAGAAAAACACTGATATTATGGATTCGGACGGCACTAAAATCACCGACTTACTCCTGTAAATGTTTAAAATACCGGACGAGCCCATGAGAAACAATATTAGCGTCCGAATAGGACTTAACTGACAGTAGCCTATGCTTTCACTGGCCTTTAAAAGAGCGTTTTAATTCAATTAATAATATTGTATAATAATATAATTAAAAATCTAACAACAATCAGTGTAATGACAATTTTATTATTTGCATGAAAACACTTGAATTAGCCTAATTTAATACTGTCTGGGTGTATTAAAACTTCAGAATTATATTCATTTAGACCTGCAACAACGCTAAGAGAGAGCTACGAATGGTCCAGACCAACCTTACGAAAGTGTGACTTACAAAAGATATACTTAGCGTACGAACGTTTCGGGAACCGTCCCATAAGGTTAAGAGAGAGGTTAAGGAATAGGTTAAGAACTACTTAGAGATAAGAACGCTTTGGGAAACCGGGCCCTGAATCTGAATCTGAAACAATGTATGTTAATTGACTACAAAGCACTGCACAAAACCAGCACCAAAAGTCGCATTAATGGTGAGTAGTATTCAAATCATTTGTATTTAGTCTATGTCTGTTGATACACGTTTACCATTTGATCAAACTATCATAGTTAAATGAAGCCCAGGCGCCACCTACAGGCCTATTGTGTGAAGTGTAGAATGACAATGCCAATTTACATTTCTGATAATTATGCAGCATGAGTATATAATAGTATGTACAGTATGGGTCAAAACATTTTTTATGTTTTTTTTTAAAGAAATCTCTTATGCTCATCAAACCTCATCAAAATTTGATCAAATATACAGAAAACAATTATTACAATTTAAAATAATGGTTTTCTATTTTAATATACTTTTCAATATAATTTGTTTCTGTGATGCAAAGCTGAATTTTCAACAGCCATACTGCTTAATATTTTTTTGGAAACTGTAGTACTTTTTTCAGGATTCATGGATGAATAAAACATTTAAAAGAACAGTATTTAAGAAAAAAAAGAGGGAAAAAAAAGAAGTCTTTAGTATCCATTTTTATCAATTTATGACATTGCTGAAAACAGGGATTAAAGTGAAAAAAATTCTTCTGACTGAAATTTTTTTTTTAGGCCAAGTCATATTCCTTTAACTTTTTAAATAGTCGAGACCAGTAGCGTTTTAAGGGGAGACGTTTTAAACCGCTTTAATATTGCCAGTAGGCGTATTTTAAAAGCTATATTTTAATCTATGAAAACCAGGCATGGAACATACTAATATAATTAATAATTTGCATATATATATATATATATATATATATATATGGGCCATTCTACAGAATTGGTGCAAAGTCAGAGTTGGAAACATCTTGAATTTTTTTTGTTTTTTTACACAAATTTTGCATGTATGTAAATTGTATAATATCCAAGGTACGCTTTTCTTGTAATTGTGCAGTTAATTCTCATATTGTATTTTTAGAAAATCCTGGAATATTTTCCTTCTCCCCAAATTTGTCACTACCGAAACACAATATTAAATAATTTATTAAGAAGGCTTATAATGACCTATTAAGATTTTGTTTACATCTACCTTATAAATATATATTTTTTCTATTTAAAAAAAATATTTTTACAGGTTAAATCAATAAAGGTTATAATTTTAATAATATTTTAAATGTAATTTATGAGATTTGTTGTATTTTGAACCCAATCTTTCTTTGTAGAAGGCATACAATTTATCATACTGATTTCAAAGTTAAGGATTCATTAGTTTGAATATGCATTGAACCAAACACTATCATAACATCTTAGTTGATAATTCAATATACTTTATTTTTGACAAAACATCCCATGTTACGGTAGTGACTTCACATTTTTGGTAGTGACAGTAATGTTTTGGTAGTGACCACAATACTTAGTTTGCCATGGCTGAATCAGACTGTCCACATTTTATGTTAATATAAATAAATAACTATGATGCACATATGCAGTCAGTACATATAGCAGACACACATCTGACAGTAAAGATCTTATAAGCACACCTAGAGCTATTCTATACTTTGGGTCTTGAGGTGCAAGTGAGAAGAGGTATGCTCATAGATTTTTCTTCCTAAAAAACAACAACAACTTACAATGTAGACTGTTTCAGAACCACTTTGTTTTATTTTCACATTTTCAACATTTTGTTTGAGTCATTCAGATAAATCTCCAGAACCACTGAAGTGTGTGTGTGTGTGTGTGTGTACTGGTGTCTGATCACCCTCACTGGAAGTGCTAGGTGGTGTGGAAGCCCTGCAAAATGTCTCCACCTCTTTTTGTCTTTTCACCATCATCCTGTGTCTTTTCTGTCTTTTCCTCCATGCTTTTCTGACCTGTCTTTTGCTCTCAGATAATTCACTGATACTCTTCAACTTTCCTTCTTCCCTTCCCTTTGTTTCTTATTTCTTTCTCTTTCTTTCCTTAAAGGATTAGTTCACTTTTAAAAAAACTTCTGCTGATAATTTACTCACCCCCATGTCATCCAAGATGTCCATGTCTTTCTTTCTTCAGTCAAAAAGAAATTAAGGTTTTTGATGAAAACAGAAGCAAGAAGAACAGAGCAAGGCGAGCATTTGTGCTTATAAAACTTAAACTTTTTTATTTATTTTTGAAATGACCGATCGTTTCGCTAGATAAGACCCTTATTCATCGTCTGGTATCGTTTAAAGCCCTTTGAAGCTGCACTGAAACTGTCATTTGGACCTTGAACCGTTTGGGGCCCATTGAAGTCCATAATATTGACAAAAATCATGGAATGTTTTCATCAAAAACTTTCATTTCTTTTCGACTGAAGAAAGAAAGACATGGACATCTTGGATGACATGGGGGTGAGTAAATTATCAGCAAAAGTTTTTTTTTAAAGTGAACTAATCCTTTAAGTATTCCTCGTACTTCACTGGGTCTTCCCTCAACCTTTGTTTGTATTCTCTCTGTCTCTCTGTTGTAGGTTTTTTTTTTGTTTGTTTTTTTTGTCATGTTGGTGTTTTATGTCATTCTCCCTGTCAAGTTAATCATAGAAATTAACATTACTGACAACAACCTTACACCTAAGCTAGTATCATGGACTGCAACCTTAAGTAATTGTAACCTCATCACATTACAGAATTTTAACAGAATCTTGCATACTAAAACACTACTAAAACATACTACAGTAGTAATTATTTGCATAACTGTACTAAAATGTAGTTTATTCCTCCAAATAAAGGATTATGTGTTCCCTTTTGTCACTACCAAAACAATAATGTCACAACCGAAACTTCAAGACATGTTACGGTTGTGACTGTTTTGGTAGTGACAATTTTAGATACTTTTGAGCCTAGCTCGAAGATGCTAATCAGCACATGGTTAGCAATCACTGGTCAGAACAGTTGAACACATATAACAACTAAATTTTATGGAATAACATCCAAAAAAGTTTTCTCAATAGCAGAAAAAATGAGTTTGGTAGTGACATTCCTTAAAGTTACAACACAGATTTTTAGACTTTAGAACACATTTACTTCAAAATGATGGGATCAATCTACTCACCATATAGCACATGAGAGAGAGGGACACAGGAATATTTCCTGGTCAAAAATGTAGGGCTGTGGTTAAAATCAGTCTCAGCCAATGGACTACAACATTCACTGTTTTGGTAGTGACATGAAAATGCGGGACAAGTTTTTTTAGATAAAGTTTCATGATTTAAAAATAAAAAATAAAATAAATATTTTTTTTAACTTCATTTTTTAAAAGAAAACAAAAATATATTTTTTAAAACAAGAATGGAAAAATTTGCTAAATTTTTTTCAATATAATTTTCACAAGTTGAAATTTAGGGGTTAGGGTTTGGGACAGCCACCTCCTAATTGAAAGTAGCCCATAAATAATGATTTTATATATGTAAAGCTTACTGATATCTTAAATATTATTGTGGGTTTCAATAGATAATTGAAGGATCTTAGTAAACATCTAAGATTTTAATAATTAAATGCTTTTCAAATGTGTTTTTTGGATGAGGGACAGCAGTTTGCACCAATTCTGTAGAATGGCCCATATATGCAAATTATAACACGTTTACACAAAATTTGTTAACACACAAGTAAGTTACTTTTCCCCTTTACTTAACATAAATTGTAAGAATATGACTAATAGTAAAGACTAGTACTAATAAATACAGTGCTATGCATAAGTTTAGACACCCATGCTAAAGTTGACTAAAAAGAGGAATAAAAAATCATCTTTTGGAAATTGAACTTAAAGGTATAGCGGAGGATCTTTCCGAATTTTAGATAAGTCCCGCCCTCTCCACTTTTTGAAAAGTTTGATTGATTCACCAGAATGATTGACAATTAGGAGGACCAATAGTATAGGGTATCCACCCGGAAGTAAAAAGATCCTCCGCTATACCTTTAATGCCTTAATTTAAAAAATTAGGAAAAATCCAACCTTTAAGGACACCAATTTTCTTTGTAAATAAATAAATGTTCTTCCTTAAAATACAGGGTGCATAAGTGAGTACACCCCTATGTTAAATTCCCATAGAGGCAGGCAGATTTTTTTTTTTTTAGGATACTATGAATCCTGATAAGATCATCTCTCAATGCAAATCAAACCAGCTATTAGGCTAACTGAAATACAACCATGCCAATCTCTAGGTATGGTGAAGGCTATGTGATGATGTGGGGCTATTTTAATTCCAAAGGCCAAGGGAACTTTATCAGGATGCATAGTATCCTGGATCCATGAAGTAACTGGCCTTTAAAAATAAAAATCTGCCTGCCTCTATGGGAATTTAACATAGGGGTGTCCAAACTTATGCACCCTGTATTTTAAGGAAGAACATTTATTTATTTACGATACATTATTTATTCACAAAGAAAATTGGTGTCCTTTAAGGTTGGATTTTTCCCAATTTTTCAAATTAAGGCATTAAGTTCAGTTTCCAAAAGATGATTTTTTATTCCTCTTTTTAGTCAACTTTAGTATGGGTGTCTAAACTTATGCATAGCACTGTAAACATTAGGCCTAGGCTAAAGCTATTAAATAGCAGTCCCAAACTAGTTTTTGTTAATACAATGTTGGTATGAGCCACTACAGTCATTTAAAAATATAAAAAATAACACAAAGAAAAATAGTGGCATTTTGGGGTTATATGGAAACGTCTCGGTTACGGATGTAACCCTCGTTCCCTGAGTGGGAACGGAGACGTTACGTCGGATGACGACGATTGGGGTTTCGCTTAGAAGCCTATCACCTTCGAGTATATAAAACGAGCCAATGGCAATGAAATGCCATGGGTCTGCGGAATTTGCATAGCGTAACTCCGCCCGCCGCAGGGGGTATATAAGGAAGTCGCTGGCACAATGCAGATATGTCTTCGCTGAGGAGCCGAGACTAGCCCCAGGCGTTTTTCAGCGGTACAGCGGAAGTGGCAGGAAGACGTAACGTCTCCGTTCCCACTCAGGGAACGAGGGTTACATCCGTAACCGAGACGTTCCCTTTCGTGGTCACTCCGAGTTACGTCGGATGACGACGATTGGGGTTCCAGTCTAATCACGCCACCTCGGCTGTCTTCCAGTGCCCTGCGTAAGTCTGAGCTCCCTGTTGTGAGACTAACACGAACGAAGGAGTCCTACTTAACACAGGGATACCAAGGTACACTGGGAAGCATATCTCCAGAGAGAAATATGCAATTATGCCCAGCCATGATGGGGGGGACTTAGAATACACATATGACCCAGAGGGCTGCATATGGAAAATCACTGGGGTGTCCAGCCGCAGGTGGAATTTTAAACCCCAGGGTGGCAAGGTGGCTTGCCAAGGGAAAGACACACGCTCACAAGGAGACTTACAGTGGAAATACACATGTGGGGGTCGCCCAGAGGGGGAACCATGCACATGGAGGCACCTAGTCAAGCGCAAAAGCTGCGTTATGGAGATTGGCATAACTCAGGCGTTGACGTAACCAGTGCTGGAGGAACTCAGAGCTTATGAGACTCAACTGAGAAGAAATCGCACGTATCCCGTCCGTGGAGAGGAATGGCGAGCAAGCGAAGACACCTGAGCAGAATCTAGCACTGGCTGGTTGAAGCGAGTACATGAGAAGAAACTGGCTCTACGCGGAGATTATAGAATCTCGCGAATGTGTTGGGTGTCGCCCAGCCTGCAGCTCTACAAATGTCTGTTAGCGAGGCGCCATGCGCTAGAGCCCAAGAGGAAGCCACACTACGAGTGGAGTGGGCTTTCACACCAAGGGGGCACGGACGACCTTGCTGCTGGTATGCCAAAGCAATGGTATCCACTATCCAGTGGGATAACCTTTGCTTTGAGAGAGCCTTTCCCTTCAGCTTCCCACCATGACAGACAAAGAGCTGGTCTGAGGTCCTGAAACACTGCGTTCTGTCTACGTAAGCACGGAGGGCGCGTACTGGACAGAGCAGTGCCAAGGCTGGGTCTGCCTCCTCCAAGGGCAGCGCTTGCAGGTTCACTACCTGGTCTCGAAAGGGTGTGGTAGGAACCTTGGGCACGTATCCAAGCCGGGGTCTCAGGATCACGTGAGAGTTAGCCGGCCCGAATTCCAGGCACGCTTCGTCAACCGAAAATGCCTGCAGGTCCCCTACCCTCTTGATGGAGGCCAATGCAACCAGGAGCGCTGTCTTCATTGACAGGAACTTAAGCTCCACTGACTGTAAAGGCTCAAATGGAGCACTCTGCAGGGCAGTTAGAACCACTGCGAGGTCCCAAGAGGGTACGAGGGGAGGACGAGGAGGATTTAGTCTCCTCGCTCCCCTCAGGAACCTGACGATCAGGTCGTGCTTTCCCAGAGACTTACCATCAACTGCTTCGTGATGTGCGGCAATGGCGGCAACATACACTTTCAGGGTGGAGGGAGACAGCCTTCGCTCCAACCCTTCTTGCAGGAAGGAAAGCACGACACTGATCGGGCATTTCGTGGGTTCTTGATGTTTAGAAGAACACCAGTTGACGAAGAGGTTCCACTTCAACGCATAGGCATGTCTCGTGGACGATGCTCTAGCGGAAGTGATGGTAGCCACCACCGCAGGTGGTAGGGTACTCAAACCTGCCTCGTCCCGTCCAGGAGCCACACGTGGAGGTTCCAAAGATCGGGACGAGGGTGCCAAAGGGTGCCCCGTCCCTGAGAAAGGAGGTCCTTCCTCAGAGGAATTGGCCAGGGAGGTGCTGTCGCGAGGAGTACTAGTTCGGAGAACCAGGTCCGGTTGTGCCAATATGGGGCAACCAAAATGACCTGCTCCTCGTCCTCCCTGATCTTGCGCAAGGTCTGCGCAAGAAGGCTCACTGGGGGAAACGCATACTTGCGTAGGCCCCGCGGCCAGCTGTGCGCCAGTGCATCCGTGCCGAGCGTGCCCTCGGTCAGGGAATAATACAGGTCGCAATGGGACGAGTCGTGGGAGGCAAACAGGTCTACCTGTGCGTCGCCGAACTGATCCCAAATCAGCTGGACCGACTGGGGATGGAGTCGCCATTCTCCAGCGAGAGGCCGAACTCGAGACAGCTCGTCGGCCGCCTGGTTCAGGTGTCCCGGGATATAAATGGCTCGAAGCGACCTCAGATGCTTCTGACTCCATAAGAGGAGGTGGCGAGCGAGTTGCGACATACGGCGGGAGCGTAGACCACCCTGGTGGTTGATGTACGCTACTGTCGCGGTATTGTCTGAACGGACTAGTACGTGCTGACCCTTGAGCAGCGCATGGAAGCGGTGCAGGGCGAGACGTACAGCCAGCAACTCGAGGCAATTGACATGCCAAAGGCGCTGGGGTCCTGTCCAGGAGCCCGCGGCAGCATGTCCATTGCACATGGCGCCCCAGCCCGTGGTGGAGGCATCTGTTGACACAACAACATGCCGGGAAACTCGTTCTAGGGGCACTCCGGCCCGTAGAAACTTGAGGTTCGACCACGGGGTGAAGGTCTGACGGCAGGCTGGAGTCACTGGAACTCTGAGCGTGCCGTGTTGCCATGCCCACCTCGGGACTCGATCGCGGAGCCAAAAAGCTGAAGCGGTCTCATATGAAGCAATCCCAGCGGCGTTACTGCGGCTGCGGATGCCATATGCCCCAGGAGCCTCTGAAAAAGTTTCAGTGGAACCGCACTCTTGCCCTCGAACTGACGAAGACAAGTCAGCAATGACTGCGCGCGCTCGCTCGTAAACTGCGCGCACATGGCGACCGAGTCGATCTCCATACCGAGAAAAGAGATCCTCTGCGCGGGGCAGAGTTTGCTCTTCTCCCAGTTGACCCGAAGGCCCAGACGAGCTAGGTGCCGGAGCACTAGGTCCCTGTGTTCGCAAACCTGGTCTCGAGAGTGAGCTAGGATCAGCCAGTCGTCGAGATAGTTCAGGATGCGAACCCCGTGTTCCCGGAGGGGAACATGGGCTGCCTCGACGACCTTCGTAAAGACGCGAGGAGACAGGGCTAGCCCGAAAGGGAGAACCGCGTACTGGTATGCCTGCCCCTCGAAAGCAAACCGTAGAAACGGTCTGTGTCGAGGTAAAATGGAGACATGGAAGTAGGCATCCTTCAGGTCGATCGCTGCAAACCAATCCTGCGGCCGCACACTGGAGGATGTGTTTGGCCGTTAGCATCTTGAACGGCAGCCTGTGAAGGGAGCGGTTCAAGACGCGCAGGTCGAGGATTGGCCGTAACCCACCGGACTTCTTGGGTACAATGAAGTAAGGGCTGTAGAAGCCGGACTTCATCTCGGCTGGAGGGACAATCTCGATCGCACCCTTCGCCAGTAGGGTGGCGACCTCCGCTCTCATGACAGGGGCATTGCCACCGACCATAGTGAAGCGGACTCCCCTGAAGCGGGGAGGAGATATCGCGAACTGAATCGCGTAGCCGAATCTGATGGTTCTCGCGACCCAGCGGGACAGTCTGGGAAGCTCTAGCCAGGCCTCCAGAAAGTGCACCAGCGGGGTCATACGAACCACAGACGTACCGTCGGTGGGGTAGCGAGGCGGAATGACCGGCACCGGCGAGGGTGGCATAGCGGCCCTGTGCGGGGGCACGGTCATTAACCGCGTCCTGCCAGAGGAGGCCAGGGGAGGGCGCGCGTCCCACGGGGGCGTGCTCTGGCAGGGGTCTGGCGACAGAGGGGGATGAGAGGAGCGTGGCCCGTGGGCGGCGCGTGCTGTCATCCCACACCTCTGGGACAGAGGAGGGCGGCAGTGGCGGGACCCAAGGGTGGCGCGCACTGCGGCCCTCGGACTCTGTCGGCTCAGGATTGGGGAATTCAATTCTGTCTTCAACCACATCAAAGTACTGCTCGTCGTTGGACGAGGAGCGGGGAGTGGAGAACAAAAGATTCTCCCCCGGCCCTCCACCGGGGGAAGGAGTGGCCCTGCTACCAGCTCCTGGGACAGAATTGAAGCCAACCCTGAGCAGCCCGTCTCAGGAGCGCCGCTTGGCCTGGCGTTTAGCGGGCGGCGGGGCTGGAGAGGGCTGTGGCGCCTGCCTGCGGCTCCCTCCACAACGCGGCCCGGGTGAAGGTTGCTGCTGGGGCCGTGCGGGAGGGGCGGCCGCGGGAGGGCGCCCTCGGCGGCGAGCAGGCTGAGGATTCTGTGCCGACGGCTGAGCAGCGGAGCGTCGGGGCAGAATGTGCTTGATAGCCTCAGTCTGCTTCTGGGCGGTCGAGAACTGTTGGGCAAAATCCTCGACCGCACCGCCGAAAAGGCCGGCCTGGGATATGGGAGCGTCAAGCAGACGAGTCCGCTCGGGCTCACACATATCAGCCAGGTTCAGCCAGAGATGTCTCTCCTGGACCACAGCTGTGGACATCACCAAACCCAGGGAGCGCGCGGTCACCTTCGTCGCTCGGAGAGCGAGGTCGGTGGCGGCGCGCAGCTCATCAACGAGCCCTGGGTCTGTCCTGCCCTCGTGCATGTCACGAAGCATCTGGGCCTGGTAGACCTGCAGGATGGCCATGGCATGCAAAGAGGCAGCTGCCTGTCCCGCCGCACTGTAAGACTTCGCCACGAGAGTGGACGAGAATCCACAGGCTTTGGACGGGTGCTTAGGATCACCACATGATGAAGCGCCTGCCGGACACAGCTGCATCGCGACAGAACGTTCAACCGTGGGAATCCCAGTGTACCCACAAGCATCAGCTCTATCGAGGGGAGGAAAGGCGGAGAAAGCCGACGAACGATCGCGGGAAGACATGGGAGCCTTCCAGGACCGCGTGACTTCCTCATGCACTTCCGGGAAGAATGGTATTGGGGTTGGGCGGCGACGAATGTCAGCGGCCGCTCCCAAAAACCAATCAGCGCACTGGATCGGGCGGCGGGGACCACCCGAGCCCAATGGCCGCGGCTGCCCGGGAAAGCATGGCAGTCAGCTCGGGATCAGACTCGGGCAATGCTGGCACGCCCGAGGGCGGCAACACAGCCGAATCCTCACTTCCCGAGGACTCATGCCCACCTTGTGATGCAGTGATCGACATTGCATCCTCCTGTGGAACGCCAAACGAAACGCGCGGGGCCTCCGTAGAGAGACCAGCGGTTTCGGTTTGCACGCTCGCGGGTACCAATGCTGAAGAGGGGTGTGTGGACCGTGGACGTGTCGGCGGTTTGTCCCACACAGATACCCTCAGGTCACCCCGGCCACCAGCCGAAGTACAGCCTCTCGGGGAGACCGTAGATCGGGGTGTGGATGAGGGGACTCTCGCTCTGATGAGCTCATTGAGTCTCGACCGCAGCATGGAGATGGTCATGTTCCCGCAATGAGAACATGAATCATCCACAAACGCTGCTTCAGCGTGATCAACGCCCAAACACGCTAAGCAGAGATTGTGCCCATCAGGAGAAAATACATCGCGACCACAACCAGAAGTGCACGGGCGAGACATCTTTAAAAAGACGTGCCACATGCAATGCTCTTTTTGTGAGAGGAAAACTCCGCGGATGTTGAAGCGAACAGGGAGAAATCACACTAACTGTCAGATCACTGACAAGATCAGCAGGGAAGTGTGCACTCGCTGAAATCGCCGTCACACCAACACCGGAGAGCTCGCTCGTCTCGAAGGAATGAGAAGAAATAACTCAGAATTTCGGCTTACGTGGAGTGGAGAAGTTCTCGGCTCCGAAGCGAAAACATATCTGCATTGTGCCAGCGACTTCCTTATATACCCCCTGTGGCGGGCGGAGTTACGCTATGCAAATTCCGCAGACCCATGGCATTTCATTGCCATTGGCTCGTTTTATATACTCGAAGGTGATAGGCTTCTAAGCGAAACCCCAATCGTCGTCATCCGACGTAACTCGGAGTGACCACGAAAGGGAACGACAGTTACCATGGTGAATACACAATATTAACAATAACTGTTAATGAAACATGGAAACTGGTGAATAGAATGAGAATCATACCTGCATTACTTTTATTTCGTGTAATTTACAACGTAACGGCGTTGCATGCTCGTAGTTTCTTTTGCACTTGATCAGTGAAGCAATACAGCGCGCGCCGCTGAATTTGCGCGTGCAATTGAGTGTGCGCTACGAGAACAGGATAACGGCTGACAGGACAAGAAAGTCCGTTTTTCTGAGGTGAAAAACTTTATTTCAGCGTACACTTATGTCACTGCCTGCCTGGTAGTTCCTATTGTGCTGGGTTTTCTGAAGTAGTCATGATTCGCCTCTCATAACATAACATGCTCTAAACACGCACGCAGTGTGGAAAAGGAGGAGCGGAGGCGCGGGGAGCAAGGATCACAGCGCAAATTTGAACTATATCGATGTGATATGGTCTAATTCCATATCGCATTTAAAAAATATATCGATATATTTTTTATATCGATATCGCCCAGCCCTACCTGCATTATAAGTGTGTCACTGAAATATAGTTCTACCTCAGCGCTCAGCTGTAGCCTGACATGCACTTTCCATGAGCGGTAATTGAAAACCCGGAGTGGAATATGAGCGAAGTGATTACAGAGTGCTTAGAGTGGAGAGAGGAACGTGCTTTTGCTCCACTCCAGGCTTTGATCACATCCCCCTCAGCAGGGTGAATACACCTCGTCTTTCCTTAATTTAAGACCTATTCAAACTAAAATTAAGATATTTATTACACTATTTGAGAAATGAAAGCCTATTTACGGCCTTAAAATTATGAAAAGTGAATTTAAGACTTTAAGGACAGACTGGAACCCGCAATGACGGAAATCCGTCATAGACTTGCTGCAATTAACGGAAATCCGTCGGAGCGACGGAGAACTTTAATCCCTGTGAAAAGTATTAATATTTTTCAACAAAAAGAAAAAGAAAATTACTGACCCCAAACTTTTGAACGGTAGTGTATGTGTCACGTCTTGTTTTGATTCATGTTTCATGTCACTCATGTTTTCTGTCTTGTCATGTGATTCCCTCGCCCTCATGTGATCCTGCCATGTGCTTCCCTAGTCTCTTGTGTCATGTTGTCATTGGTTAATTGTCTATCATGTTCACAGGTCTGTCTTGTTTAGTGATTAGTCCATATGTATGTTTAAGCCCTCATGTTTGTCATGTGTCTTTGCCAAGTATTGTTCGTGTAACCACTGTGGGAAAGGGTGTGTTCGTGTTTTGAGTGCCTTGCCTTCATTTGAGACTTTTTGAATAAACTGCATTTGGGTTCTCCATGCTTGCCTTTAGTGGACTTAATATTACAGAATGTTGATACAAAAGATTTCTGTTTTTAAGACATGCTGTTCTTTTTTAACTTTTTATTCATCAAAGAATCCTGAAAAAATCATCAAAGGTTACAACAGGGTTCGAAATGAGGGGGGTCTGGGGGGGTCCCGGACCCTCCATAAGTCATTAGGGACCCCCCATAAGAATTTATTTTTGGATTTTGGGGGGTCCCCGACAAATATATTTTAACATTAAAAATAATTGTGAAAATTATTGGTCTTTAGTGACGTTTTATATTTATGACAGTAATTCATTTATTTCCTAGCGCGAGGCAGCAATCAGGGCAGCTATTAGCCGAGTGAGTTCCTATACAGCGTCACAGATTGTTGTTGTGGTGCTCCCGCAGACACGTACTGTAGCTGAACGCGGCAAAACGAGACCTCACAAAGAGTGAAATCCTGTAAGTGCTTCGATTATATTTATATCTCTATAATTGCTTATAGTAAAATATTAGGAGTTCGAGTTCCTATATCAAAAGTTGCATTAGTGTAATGATTAGAAGAGTATACGTTTGTCAACGTTTCTTGTTAGCTAAGTAACGTTATGTGTATGAAGCCAAATGATCTGCCAGCTAAGCTAACAGCAGACTATGGAAGCTTGTTTCCGCCACAGAGTGAAAAATAAAAAAGGTCATTCTGACTTTTTATCTCAGAATTACGTGATATAAAGTCGCAATTGCAGGTTATAAAGTCAGAATTGCGTGATATAAAGTCGCAATTATGTGTTATTAAGTCAAAATTGCGTGATATAAAGTCAAAATTGCGTGATATAAAGTCGCAATTGCGTGTTATAAAGTCAGAATTATGAGATATAAACTCGCAATTGCGAGAAATACTTGAAATTCTGACTTTTTTTCTCAGAATTGCATGTTTATATCTCGCAATTCTGACTTTATAATACGCAATTGGGAGATATAAAGTAAGAATTGCATGTTATAAAATCAGAATTGTGAGATATAATTCTGAGGTAAAAAAAAAAAAAGTCTATTTTTTTCCCCGTAGAATTGGACTTAAATATCTCACAATTGTTAGTTTATATCTCAAAATTCTGAGAGAAGATGTCAGAATTGCGAGATATAAACTCGCAATTATGTGTTATAAAGTCAGAATTGCGTGATATAAAGTCACAATTTTGAGAAAAAAAGTCAGAATTGAAATATATAAAGTCAGATTTGCATGAAATAAAGTCACAATTGCATGTTATAAAGTCAGAATTGCGAGATATAAACTCGCAATTGTGAGATAAAAAGTCGTAATTATCTTTTAAAGAAGAGTGCTCTGGGACTTGGGTAATATTTGTTTTTCCAAACTGTTTGGAGCAATTTGTTATATTTTTGTAATTTTTGTATATTTGTAATTTTGAAATATAACATTAAAGAGTATATTTGATGTGATGAATTGCTCTGTCATTTATCAGATTTACCAATTATTATTATTTCAATTTGTGTTGGTTAATTATGAACAATGGGTAAAATTGGGGAGCGGGGACGGGCGGGACGGGCCTCCATTAGGGCTCCTCCCCAAACCGCATGTGACCTCACTCCAAGCTTTTGATAAAACTTGAGAACCCTGCTCTACAGTAGAGGAGAACACATATGACAATAACCCTAATGATGTCTACATGTAGATACATTTGGACTTAATATATAATATTATTTTATTTTTATATTTATATATTTTTAATAATATATAAATAGTAAACTATAAGTATGATGTAATGTTCACTTAAAGAAAACTGACTTAGTATAGTAAACTAGTAGTGTAAGCAGCCAAGACAGTGTGTGTTAATGGATGCGCACTCCCGGGTTATTATTCACTGCAATGTCCACACACAAGTTAATATGCTTACAGTCGTAGATTTATTTTACCGTGACTGGTCTTCATCTCAAGCAAGCAAGAATCCAAGCAAACAGTCAACAAATACACAGTTCCAGTACTTCACCAGTATGATCTCCTACTTGCATAGCATAACTTAACGTAGCGGTCAAACCCTGTGTGCACCTTCCCTGCAGCAACACCTGTTCCCTGAAAGAAGGGTTCCACCTATATTCTAGAACCACTTACCCAAGAGAGACCCCTACTGGACACACACGTACATGACAGAGTTTACAATACAGACAAAACGTCTCGGTTACATATGGTAACCCTCGTTCCCTGAGGGAGGGAACGGAGACGTACGTCGTGGTGAACGACGAATAGGAATCTCGCTAGAGAGGCCAATCTACTTCGAGTGAAACTAAAACAAGCCAATACACATTGGCGTACAATCATTTGCATCAGCTGCGCAGCCTCGCAGCACGGGTATTTAACGAGCAGCTGGTGTGATTGCACTTCAGTTTTTTGCTGAGGAGCCAAGCCTGAAAAGCTGGTCGCCCCGGCGGGTAGCAGCAGATGTGGCGACGGGACGTACGTCTCCGTTCCCTCCCTCAGGGAACGAGGGTTACCATATGTAACCGAGACGTTCCCTATCGTCCGGTCACTACGACGTACGTCGTGGTGAACGACGAATAGGAATCCCTAGTAAAGCGCCACAGCTGCTGCACCCCATCCAGCGCCCCGTGTAAGCCTCCACACCTTCTTGCCTGGAAGGACGATAGGAGAGGGCTTACACCGAGAGTATCCGTCACTGTTGTTCCGTTATAACCCATACAGTGAGATTATTGGATAACACTGGGAAAGCGTGCCCGATCTGAGGGAGGGGAACGCTGCGGGAGCCACATTCTTAAGGAGAGTTATGTGGGAATAGACATATGGACTAACCCGAGGGTTGTACTGCATATGAATAATGGGTGACTTAGCCCAAGGGAAAGACACAGGCTTCCGTTTAGGAGCAGCCGTGGAGAATATACACATATGGGATCCCCGTAGGGTCACACATATGGGACCCAGCCTAGACCCGGATCTCAAGGATTCAGCGGATAAGGCCTGGCACTGGACGCTCCGCCATGTCCGTGCCGAGGGTGTTGGAGGACTCAACAGGTTTTGACTCTGGAGCAATAAGGGTGCACAGTAGGGTGCAGCAAGCCGACAGAGCCGGTACTCACAGTGCTTCTACCCGTTTAGGGTGAGAACACGGGAGGACACAGGCTCTACACGTAGGCTATAGAATCTAGCGAACGTGTTAGGTGTCGCCCAGCCCGCAGCTCTACAGATATCTGTTAGCGAGGAGCCACGTGCCAGCGCCCAGGAGGATGCAACGCCTCTCGTGGAGTGTGCATGCAACCTGAGCGGGCAGGGCACGCCTTGAGCTTGGTAAGCCAAGGCGATGGCATCCACTATCCAGTGGGCCATCCTCTGCTTGGAGACAGCCTTTCCCTTCTGCTGGCCTCCGTAACAGACAAAGAGCTGGTCTGAGGTCCTGATGCTTCGAGTTCTGTCCACGTACATACGCAGAGCGCGAACGGGACAGAGCAAAGCCAGGGCTGGGTCTGCCTCCTCCAGGGGCAGCGCTTGCAGGTTCACTACCTGATCTCTAAAGGGAGTGGTAGGAACCTTGGGCACATAGCCAGGCCGGGGTCCCAGTACAACATGGTTGTCACCCGGCCCGAACTCTAGGCACGATTCGTCGACCGAAAATGCTTGCAGGTCCCCTACCCTCTTGATCGAAGCCAGTGCAATCAGCAGCAAAGTCTTCAAGGAGAGAAGCTTTAAGTCTGCTGACTGCAAAGGCTCAAAGGGAGCATCCTGAAGTGCTCGAAGCACCAGGGAAAGGTCCCAAGAGGGTATGGAGGGGGGGCGAGGAGGATTTAATCGTCTCGCCCCCCTAAGGAACCTGACGACCAGGTCGTGCTTTCCAACCGTTCTGCCATCTATGTGGTCATGATATGCTGAAATAGCAGCAGCGTGTACTTTAAGGGTGGAGGGAGACAGCCTTCGCTCCAACCCTTGCTGCAAGAAGGAAAGCACTGACCCTATCGAACATCTTCGGGGGTCCTCTCTGCAGGAGGAACACCACTCGACGAACAGGTTCCACTTCAAGGCGTACGCACGTCTCGTAGACGGCGCTCGCGCAGAAGTGATGGTGTTAAGTACCTCTGGGGGTAAGTCACCTAGAACCTCCGCGTCCCGTCCAGGGACCAGACATGGAGTTTCCAGAGGTCCGGACGCGGGTGCCAAAGGGTGCCCCGTCTCTGAGTCAGAGGAATGGGCCAGGGAGGGACTGTCACGAGGAGCATAAGTTCTGGGAACCAAGTCCGGGTGGGCCAATAGGGAGCCACCAGAAGGACCTGCTCCTCGTCCTCCCTGACTTTGCACAGGGTCTGTGCAAGTAGGCTCACTGGGGGAAATGCATATTTGCGGAGGCCCCGGGGCCAGCTGTGTGCCAGTGCATCCGTGCCGAGTGTCGCCTCGGTCAGGGAATAAAACAACTGGCAATGGGAGGTCTCTGAGGAGGCAAACAGGTCTACCTGAGCCTCTCCGAACTCTCTCCAGATCAGCTGAACCGCCTGGGGGTGGAGTCGCCATTCTCCCGGGAGCACAGCTCGTGATAGCTCGTCGGCCACACGGTTGAGCACACCGGGG
This sequence comes from Rutilus rutilus, assembly GCF_951802725.1. Lineage (NCBI taxonomy): Eukaryota > Metazoa > Chordata > Actinopteri > Cypriniformes > Leuciscidae > Rutilus > Rutilus rutilus. The sequence continues at coordinate 1,271,197 of NC_140226.1, forward strand.
ACATACATGGCTCGAAGCGACCTCAGATGCTTCTGACTCCAAAGGAGGAGATGGCGGGCGAGTTGCGACATGCGACGGGAGCGTAGACCACCTTGTCGGTTGATGTACGCAACGGTCGCAGTGTTGTCCGTACGGACCAGCACGTCTCTGCCCTGTAGCGGCCTTTTTAGGCGGCTCAGAGCGAGACGAACTGCTAGCAACTCGAGGCAGTTGATGTGCCAGTGCAGTTGGGGGCCCGTCCACACCCCTGATACTGCATGCCCGTTGTACGTGGCACCCCAGCCGGTGGCAGAGGCATCTGTGAACACCACAGCATGCCTGGACACCTGTTCCAAGGGGACTCCTGCCCGAAGGAACGAGGGATCTGACCACGGACTGAAGGTCTGGCGGCACTCCGGTGTGATTGCCACCCGGTGAGTGCCGTGATGCCACGCCCATCTCGGGACTCGGCCGTGAAGCCAGTGCTGAAGCGGTCTCATATGAAGCAGCCCGAGCGGAGTTACCGCTGCTGCCGCTGCCGCTGCCATATGCCCCAGGAGCCTCTGAAAGAATTTCAGTGGGACCGCCGTCCTGCCTTTGAACGTGTTCAAGCAGTTCAGCACCGACTGAGCGCGTTGCTCTGTGAGACGCGCCGTCTGAGCGACCGAATCCAACTCCATACCGAGATAAGAGATCCTCTGCACGGGGGCGAGTTTGCTCTTCTCCCAGTTGACCTGAAGGCCCAGCTGGCTGAGGTGCCTGAGCACGAGGTCCCGGTGTTCGCATAACTGATCTCGAGAGTGTGCCAGTATGAGCCAGTCGTCGAGATAGTTGAGAATGCGAACGCCCTGTTCTCTCATGGGAACAAGGGCCCCCTCCGTGACTTTCGTGAAGACACGGGGAGACAGGGCCAGCCCGAAGGGCAGGACCTTGTACTGATATGCTCGACCCTCGAATGCAAAGTGCAGAAACGGCCTGTGTCGAGGAAGAATCGAGACATGAGAGTACGCGTCCTTCAGGTCGATCGCTGCAAACCAATCTTGGGGACGGATGCATTCGAAAATGCGTTTCTGCGTAAGCATTTTGAACGGTAGCTTGTGAAGGCTCCGATTCAAAACTCGCAGGTCCAAGATCGGTCGTAACCCACCTCCTTTCTTGGGTACAATGAAGTAGGGACTGTAGTGCCCTGACCTCATATCGGCTGGAGGGACCGGCTCTATCGCATCCTTCGCCAGTAGGACTGCGATCTCCGCGCGCAAGACATGGGCATCGGCTGCTCTCACTGTAGTGGAGTGGATGGCCCGAAACTTGGGGGGACGCCGGGCGAACTGAATCGCATAGCCGAGCCTGATGGTCCGAATGAGCCAGCGAGACGGACTGGGGAGCGCTAGCCAGGCTCGCAGAGACCGTACAAGCGGGACCAAAGGGACCGTAGGCGTACCCGGAGTGGGGCAGCAAGGTGGAACACAGGGGCTCGGCTCGGGAGGCTCTCTCTGGGAGGCAGCCCGTAGCGGAGTCTGAGTGTGCTGTGCAACACTTACCTGATTCCACGAGGCCGGAGGTGCAGGAGGCGGCTTGGTTGCGTTCTCGAACTGCACACTGCTGCCTGCTGGCGATAGAAGAGGCGGATGAGAGTGGTGAGGATTCTCTCCCCCCACTGCTCTCCGGGCCCTCTTCGGACCCAGAGATGGAAGAAACTGCTCTTTTATTGAAAATTTGGGTACCGCTGGTTTTGAGGCCAGCGGCGGAACAAAAACAAAAGGAAAACAAAGATTTTCCACCCGGCCCTCTTCCGGGGGATGGAGCGATGCAGTCATCGTCTCCTGGAGAGCAGTCCCTGCCATCTCTGGGTCGCCCGTCCTAGGGCCGCTTGCTCCTGGCCTTGCCGCCCTTCTTAGCAGGGTCCTGGACGGGCGGGGCGGTCCGCCTGCGACTGGCTCCACGGCGCCGTTTGGATGGAGGCTGCTGCTGCGGCGCGGGAGCAGGGGCAGACGCAGGAGGCCGCCCTCGGCGACGAGCAGACTGAGGAGCCGCAGGCGGAGGGGTGGGAGCAGCAGCTGGCCGCCGCGGCAGGATGTGACGGATGGCCTCAGTCTGCTTTTGTACAGCCGAGAACTGCTGGGCGAAGTTCTCGACCGCGTCGCCGAAGAGGCCGGTCTGGGACACGGGGGAGTTCAGGAAGCGGAGCTTGTCAGACTCCCGCATGTCTGCCAGACACAGCCAGAGATGGCGTTCCTGGACCACCATGGTGGACATCGCACGACCCACCGACCGCGCGGTCACCTTCGTCGCACGAAGCGCGAGGTCCGTTGCGATACGAAGTTCCTGAAGAACTTGGGGATCATGACCACCCTCGTGCAGGTTCTTCAGTGCCTTGGCCTGATGAACCTGCAGCAACGCCATGGCGTGCACGGCAGAGGCAGCTTCCCCACAGGCCTTGTAAGCCTTGCCGGTTAGATCCGACGAGTACTTACAGGCCCGTGAAGGGAGACACGGTTCTCCACGCCAAGTGGAGTTAGGGCACAGTTGCATGGCAACGGCCCGTTCCACTGGCGGGATGCGCGTGTAACCCTTAGCTGCCCCGCCATCAAGGGTGGTGAGGGAGGAGGAGCCACCGGAACGGTTTCTGGCAGTAAAAGGTGCCGTCCACGTCCCCGTAAGCTCCTCATGCACTTCCGGGAAGAAAGGCACTGGGGTGGGTTGCTGAGAACCAGCGCGCGCCACCCCGAGATACCAATCGTCCAACCTCGAGGGTTCGGGACACGGTGGAGGGTTCCACACGAGCCCGACCCCGTTGGCGGCCCGGGAAAGCATGGCCATCATCTCCGGGTCTGTCTCAGGCATCGTTGACACCCCCGAAGGAGGCAACGGCGCCGAGTCGTCGTCCGCAGATAAGTCTGACCCACCCTCCGATGCCGCGATCGACATCTGGTCTTCACAGGGAGCCCCAAAGGAGACAACCGGTACACACCGCGAGGATGGTCCAGCTTTCTCCAATGGGGGCTCAACTGGCTGCGGAGCATGAGAGGGGTGAGGGCTCCTAGGGGGTTGGTTCCCCGAAGGAGACGCGCTCACCGTAATCCTCAGGTCACCCATGTCACTGCCCGCAGCAACCCTCTGAGGAGGATTGGATCGAGGCAGCGGCACGGGGACTCCGCCCCTTTGCAGGAACAAGAGTCTCGACCGTAGCTCCGCGATGGTCATCTTCCCACAATGGGTACATGACTCATCCACAAACGCTGCCTTAGCGTGTTCAATACCCAGACACACGAGGCAGCGCTTGTGACCATCCTGTGAACCCAGGTAACGACCGCATCCAGAAACACACAGATAGAAAGTCATCTTTTTTTTTTGAAAAAGATGCTTTTCTATCTGTGTAAGCTCTTTTTAGGGACTGCTCTCACTGGTACGAAACACACAGGGGGAACAGACACTGTGAACACAGACGGGAATGTGCACCCGTCTGTGCGCTGTTACCAGCTGTGATAACAGCCTTTGAGCGCTCGTGGCGCACCTTACCAGCCGTTAAAACAGCTTTTGTTTGCTCAGTTTTTTTTTTTTTTTTAACAGAAAGACAAACAAACACAAAGAAGACTGTCCCCGCTGCCGTGTTGTGACACCCGCACCGAAGAGAGATCCAATGGCTCGATTCCACTCTCAGAAGACGCATCGAAGTGCTTGGCTCCGAAGCAAAAAGCTGAAGTGCAATCACACCAGCTGCTCGTTAAATACCCGCGCTGCGAGGCTGCGCAGCTGATGCAAATGATTGCACGCCAATGTGTATTGGCTTGTTTTAGTTTCACTCGAAGTAGATTGGCCTCTCTAGCGAGATTCCTATTCGTCGTTCACCACGACGTACGTCGTAGTGACCGGACGATAGGGAATGGCTCTTACAAGTAGTTTACTGAGAGTATACTTCAAAGTGTACTTTCATCCCATACAGAAATGTAATATATGTCAATATATGTAAATTACATATATAATGTTAGTGCCCATGTATGTCTGCTGCATATATGAGAATATATGCAAAATTCATATATGTAAAACACATATACATATATGAAACATATATTTCAAAATATATCAAAAATGGCCGGTTTCATGTAAGTGCCATATATTTTCCCGTATATGCACATAAATGTGAAATATATTTAAGACGCATATATGTATACATGCATATATGATGCATATATGTATACATGCATATATGACGCATATATGTATACATGCATATATGTACTTATTTCTATAGTACATACTTTCACATATATTAGGGATACAAATCTTATATCTGAATGCCTTGAAATTAAATGCCTATAGTTGGAGATTTTGTCTATTGTGTGAATACCAAATATAGTATTTTAATACAATAATGCAGTGTTTTGTCATTTTTGACAAATACATCCACAAAGTACCATAACCATATGCCACAGCTTTAAAAATGCATCAGTATCACATGCATATACACTGTAAAACTTTTCACTGTAAATTTACAGTTAAATACTGGCAGCTGGGTTGCCATCCACATACTGTATTTTTACAACACTACTACAGTAAACAGCATTTACAGTACTCCACTGTAATTACCAAATACAGTATATACCACATTTTACATTATTAAACTTGTCGACAGCAATGAATTGTATTTTTACAGGGAATACTGCTTTTATTATTACATAATTAAAATATTATACTTTAAGGTTTCATAAGAGTAGTCACACTAGGAAAAAGAAAACAACATTTTCTGGGTTTTAAAACATTTTAGTTAAATTGCCTTCTGTGAACATGTTGGCTGAATTACTTTTTAAACATAAAATGCAATTTTAACACTTAACAACAAACAGGTAACAGTTAGCATTTAATTAAAGGAATAGTTCACCCAAAAATTTAAATTAGCACATGATTTACTCACCCTCAAGTCATCCTAGGTCTACATGACATTCTTCTTTCAGACGAATACAATCAGAGTTCTATTAAAAAATGTCCTGGCTCTTCCAAGCTTTATAACGACAGTGAAATGCTGTTTCTTTTTTGAAGTCCATAAAAGTGCAAACGAAATCCCATTCAAAGTCTGCAGTTTCGCAGAAGTGAGGACACCTGTAGGCTTACAGTGGTGTTCTTGTTTTGCACAACTTGGCCAGTTTTCTTTGAAGTTGCTTGTCCTTTCTTTGTTTTTGATCCACGTTCAGGATTGATGTCAAGAAAGCGTCTAAAAGGCAGAAAAAAACAACAATTAAATATTATTAACTGAAGGTATATATTTTGACAAAGAGAGACAGCACAAAAGCTGACTAAAACTGAACATAAAAAAAAAAAAAAAAAATGCAATGTTGGATGTTGTAAAAAAAAAAAAAAAATGCAATGTTGGATGTTGTGATCAATAACATATTTTTTTCTGCCCTGGTAAAATACATCAACTCAATGTGTCTGTTTACATGCGCACTGTCAACTAACTACATTTTTGGAAGTGGGGTTGCCAGATTTAAAGTTTTATTCTACAACTTTTGTCTACTCATCACCCAGCTCATTAACAATATCATCCCCTCATCCGGTGCCATCAGAGTATCAGTGGAAAGGCAGTCTTTAGACTCTCCGTTTATAAAGAGCACACACTGCCAGAATCCAGCCCAAACCTTTGTGACAGAAATAATTTAACTTAATTGCAAGCCTTGCAATGTTTATTGCATATATGACAACATGATTTACCAGACTAAAATGCATGTTTGCACCCAAAAATTTTAATTCTGTCATTATTACTCACCCTCAAGACTTTTGTTCATCTTCGGGACACAAATGAAGATATTTTTGATGAAATCTGATAGTTTTGTCCTTCCATTGATATCAATATCAATATCATTGCAACTGTCAAAGCCCAGAAAAGTGGTAAAAACATTGGTAAATATATAGCTACAGTGGTTCAACCTAAATATTATGAAGCAGGGTTTCTGCACATTTTTTAAAGTCAAATTTAAGGCTTTTTAAGACCTTTTTAAGACCCGAAGAAATCAAAATTAATACCATGCATTAGGGGTGTGCAATATTGACAAAATATGTCTCGATCGATATTTTCAAAGTTTTCTTGATAATAATTAGATAACATTTTACTGATTGCGTTTCTGTGCTTGGTGCCATGGCTTGTTTAGGCCTGTTGACAGGCATTTTTTCATTGTCACCTAGGTTACACTTAGATTTTTAAAGTTAAAATAGCCAATATTGATGTTTCTGACATTTTTAAGCATTCTACTTATTTGCATAGGTTCGAGTTTACTATAACATCTTTTTTAATGATCAAAAATAACTTTAATGGAGATTTATGATGAAAAACATCCTGGTCCATAAGGACAGTTATAAACGCATTGCATGTTCATCTTTAAAAAAAGGTTGATTATGAAAATCCTTTTAAATAACAATTGTATGTGTGGCAGAAATAGACTCAAGAGCCTTCTAAATTGCATTTAATTTCAAGTGCAAGACTGAATTGAATGGTTTGTATAACACCCTGTTTGTCCGTAACATAGTTGACAAACTCTGAAGTAAAAACATGTTTTTAATTTAAAAAAATGTAAAAACAGTTAATATTTAAGCTCTGCAGATAACAGATATGTAACACTGAATTAATATACTATATTGAGACACTTAATGTTCCACTGAGAAAGGACAGTGCTTTTGTGCTTTTTTGCTGACACTAAATGTACCCTAAATTAGAGAATGACCCAGCTGACTGACAAAGATATTCATATTTTTCATATTCTATGCAGTGGTCAGTTTACAGCAGTGACAGAAATTAACATTTTTTATTAAGGGGTAATATTTGCCAACTTAAATTGATTTCAAGGGGCATTTTCACCTATATACGGACATTTGTAGATGTTTCAACAAGATATCTTTCACATCTACTGCAGTCAGATTCACCCGTGTTCACTCTGAAGGAATCACTCACATGGCTGGGTACTTAATGACACATCAAGGATGTTAAGAGGCTAAAAGCAGGTTTAAAACTTGAAGTCAACAGGGTGCAAATTTTAAAAAGAGGATAACACGGTGTAGGCAACACCGATTTTTGTCGTTGTTCTCTGTATTGACAGCACTCCAAATGTACAAAAAAATGAGCTCAATGTTAAAATTGACCGGAGTTCTCCTTTAAGGTTGCACTAGGTACATGGATTATTTAAACAATGTTTTTACTAGCTTTCTGGGCCTTAAAAGTTGCAAAGACGTTGCTGTCTATGGGTGGTTAAGAAACCTCTCAGATTTCATCAAAAATATCTTAATTTGTGTTCTGAAGATGAACGAAGGTCTTACAGGTTTGAGGGTGAGTAATTAATGACAGAATTTTCACTAATCCTTCAACTGAAAACAACTTGCACTGACATATCTTAAAATATATGACTGCCACTGTTTTATCTCAAGATGCACACCAGTAATGTTTTTTGTTTTTTTTTAATGATACATTGAACAAGCTGCTTAAATACCCTAATTTTATTAAGGCCTAGACCTGGCTTAAGCTAAGCCCTGTATGGAAACCAGGGCCATATTGTTCATACCAGTAGTCAACATAATAAATACTGTCAAGTCAAGGTTAGTGACACAATTCAGTCTAATATATATATATATATGAATGGCAAATATGCCAGTGACTAACCTCTGAACAAACTCAAGGTACTGCCTCTTCCTGGTACTGCAAGCTGAAGTTATAGGAGGAGGCAAACAGCGCTGCCAGGCCAGTGATGAAGAGGCTGTGATCCTTCACACACACCTTGACTTTCCAAACTTAATATCCAGCACTGTCTGGTTGATTAGAGATTGACCTGTAATGGAATAAAACAAATTTAAAAAAAGAATAAATAAATAATATTAATAATTAAAATAACTACTGTGGGTTCCACTGTGGTTCGATGTAGTTGTCTATTCATAGTTCTATGAATTACATTTTTCAACAAAAAATTAAAATTGGTTAGAATGCTAAAATGCACTGGCATATAATTTTGTTTGTTTTAAGCATAAACTCACTTAATTTTGACTTATTCTTTAAGAAAACAAGACAATTTTAACGTGTCTATTAAATGCTTCTTCATGTAAGAATTGTAGATATCTGGACTGGAAACAAAATAAAAACACTAATTAAGAAAAACATATTTTGCAGTGGGGTGAGCAAATGATGGCTTTTCATTTTAGATTTCATCTACCCCTTTAATGTTTACATACCAGGAAATAAGTCGTGGACTTTCTGGCAAATGTAGATTGCTGGACATCAGCGATGCAAATTCCTGAAACAATTTTTAAAAAGGACAGCACAACCTTGAGCAACAGAACCAAAACATAAAACATATTACAAATTAATGAGATTTGCTGAATAATCTCTACTTATCTGCTTGAAGGATAACACCGTCTAACTTCTTTGAATTAGGGAGTAGTTGTAGGACCATGGGATGGCAATCAGGAATAGGCCTACTACATTTGAAAACAGCATTAGGAACATGGATTTTCATGTGCTAGCAAAATTCTGACAACGATTCAAAAGCATGATCACAGAACTGACTGAATTTGACAGCATTTTTTTTTTTTACCACTTAGACTATAACTGTAACACTACTTAAAAACACTTACATTAACAATGGCCATCAGATTACAAAGCCTAAAACGAAAAAAATATATTGCACGTCATGCAAATAGCATGGTAAAGGTTGCGTATTTGTGACCGGAAATACGCAATCGTCGTGGTAATCTACTTCCTCCGCAGTCAAGGCAACATAAACAAATGGCTCAAGTAACTAGCAAGAACTATTGACACGCTAATGATGTGTCATTTTAGTTAACAGTTCAGTAACAGTTAGCCTCGCTCTCTACTTACCTTGATATTATGGCCAAATTCCGTGTGGAAATTTTTTTCTTTTTTGTGACGGAGTTTTCCTCTACGAGTCGTCACATCAGCAAATGTAATATTTGGCAAATCCGTTAATGAAGTTGTGTAGACTCTTTGATCCATTTTAAACTTGCCCGGGTTTATGTTTTTCTGGTGTGTTGACGCTTGACAGGAACTCCGTTTCCACAACGATTACGTATTTCCGGTTATTGTGAGAAAGGTCTATTATATGAAATGTCGAAGTTAACGTTACTTGGTAAACAGGTGGAACAGAGTCAGTGAATTGCTTGCGTGGCCACGGTAGTAAACCGCGTTCGCAAAATCAAACCAAATACGTGAAAACAATGTAGAAACGCAAAAAAAAAACGTATATATTGGCTTACCGTATCACTCAGTTGAACAATTCTCCATCTTCTCAAACTCTAAATCCCACTTATCGTCACGCGCAGGTTAGATTATTCAATGACAAATTCTTCCATCCGTCTTCAGGTAGCTGCTACCGTTAACGTCGTCCATTTTCTGCTGCGTCACAGGCAACTAATGTTTGAAACACGAACCGAACCTCAAAAAAGCTTTAAAATTGCTCACAGATTCGCAGACATTGTTTATCTTGATAACAGGAATGATTATTTTGTTCAGTTGAATCCCGCTGACAAAACGAGTTTGCCTGTTGTAGCTGCCTAACGTTGCTGTCTGCTGCTGCTCGCATGACGCGTCACATTTGAACTGAATTGAGCGTGAAAGAAATCAATCCCACAATGCAATGCCTTTTCAGTCAGTATGATGGTAACGAATTTATCAGGACGAAAACAGAAATGTGCTGTATATTTACAGCTGTTCTGTAAAAGATACAGCTTAATACTGTATAATGGAAATACAGTACAATTCTGTAAGAAATTCGTTGTAAATTTACAGTAAAGGGTTACAGTGTATGTTTACATACATTTATTAAATATGTTGAAAACAAATATGTATGTCACATATTTATAATTAATGTTGTCCATATATGCGAGAAACCAATACTATACTGTAATATATGCAGATATATGGTATCATATATGGATAAACTCAAATATTTTCTTCACATGTTTGGACACATAAATGTTCATATATGTTGCAGGCATATATTGTGTTGTCAGATAAGTCAAATATATGCATAGATATATGTTGCAGGCATATATTGTGTTCTCAGATAAGTCAAATATATGTATAGATATATGTTGCAGGCATATATTGTGTTCTCAGATAAGTCAAATATATGTATAGATATATGTTGCAGGCATATATTGTGTTCTCAGATAAGTCAAATATATGTATAGATATATGTTGCAGGCATATATTGTGTTCTCAGATAAGTCAAATATATGTAGAGATATATGTTGCAGTCATATATTGTGTTCTCAGATAAGTCAAATATATGTATAGATATATGTCATGCTATTTAAAATATAAGTACATATATGGCCATATATTACATTTTTGTACGGGAAAGGATCCCGTAGGAAGAGATGCAGAGGGGACTCTACCCACACTGAGATCATTGAGTCTCGATCTATAAACATCGCGATGGTCATGTTCCCGCAATGAAAACATGACTCATCCACGAGCGCTGCCGAGCGTGATTAAGCCCAACACGCGAAACAGCGCTGAATGCTGACCGTTAGGCAGATGAATCACGCGCCCACATCCAGTAAATACACAAGTCTTGAAAAAGACGTGCCGCGTGCAGCTCTTTTAGAGTGAGGAAAAAGCTCACCAGAGTGCTGAAGCGCCCAGGGTGAAACACACTCACTGTCGGCAGATCACTGCACAGATTAGCAGCAGGCAATGCGATCTCGCTGGAACGCACCATCACTCCAACACACTGAAGAGCCACTCATCTCGTAGAGTGAAGATGATTCAGAATGGCTTGCAGGAGTGAAGAGAACTCTTGGCTCCGAAGCGAAAACATATCTGCATGTTGCTGGCGTACTTCCTTATATACCCCGGGCGTGGGGCGGAGATACGCTATGCAAATTCCGCAGACCCATGGCATTTAATTGCCATTGGCTCGTTTTATATACTCGAAGGTGAGAGGCTTTCTAAGTGAAACCCCATTCGTCGTCATCCGACGTAACTCGGAGTGACCACGAAAGGGAACAGATGGTGCTTGCACCCGCTTCCGTATTTATACCCGCCTCGCGGGGCAGCGCGCGTGATGCAAATTCACGTCGCCATTGCGCGCATTGGCTCGTTCAAGCATGCTCGAAGAAGATAGGCTCCCTAGCGTGATCCCATTCAGTCGACGTCGACTAAGTCCCCTCCTCCTTTGCATACGCAACCAGGACGTTCTCTAGCATAATTATTATTCTTCTGGACAAACTTCTGTGCACTACTCCTCCCACACCGTTTGTTATATACCCATGAATGAGGCGTCAAATCATGCAGATTATTGAGGAATGGTGAGATTTATCTTTTATTAGTGATCGGGGGTATGATGTAAAATTGGGCGAAAAATCCCTTAGATTTAACATTGAGAAAACTTTGACGAGTCGTAGCTCTGAGAGAGGATTTCGTAGAAACGTGTAATTTACCACATTTGAAGAGGCTGGCAGGCTCTGTAAGAACATACCTCACAATGGGGTTAAAGTTGCACCCCTTGGGGCCAGGAGCTGCTCATAGTTGCCCCATAGACACTATGGCGAAGGATGGCCCATGAAACGCTTGTGTTTCTCCTACTATGGTAAATTGCTCTGGATCACAGTGTCATAGAGACAAGGGGGCGGGCTCATTTTGCTATAAAACCATGCCCTAGCAACCATTTAGACCACCATAGCAACAAGTTCCATAGACTTCCATTGAAAGAGATCAAAGGGATTTATTTGAGTAGAAGTGTCATAGAAACATGAGGGTGGGTGCGTTTGACTCGGGGCAGCAAACAGCCAATCATAAATCACCTTCAACACTTCCTAGCCGCGCCCTAGCAACCACTGTCGAGCACCCTGACGACCCAAATTCAAAGAGGGATATATTTACATGTGAATGTCAGGAGTTGCGGTTGGTTTATATAATTTATACTGCCAAGCAGTCTTTGGTGTATCATCATTGGCAGCTACCAAGCTACTCTAGCACTTAGCATCTTGTTAAACGTGCAAGGAACATGGTGATTGTGTTACCATCATGCTAGCAACATGCTTATGTTAGCATCTTGTTTGGCAACATGTTAATTGTGTTAGCATCATGCTTGCAACATGTTAATAATGTTAGCATGGCAACCATGTTAGCATCTTGTTAAAACATGCAAGCAACATGGTGATTATTTTAGCATCATGCTAACAACATGCTAATTGAGTTAACATCATTCTAGCATCATGCTAATCGTGTTAACATATTGCTAAGAACATGCCAGCAGTGTAGTGTAGTGTAGTGTAGTTTTGCACGGCAAGCACCACTCATTTCCTTAAGAAAATGTAAATTCTAGTTATTATTCGGAGACTAAGATTTCTAATTGTAACTCCTCCTAAAAACCTCCAAACTCGGCTCAGACCTTCAGACTGTTCTGACTCTGTCTTTATCTTTTATAACGGATCAGACTGATCAGTTTTTCTTAAAATGAGGATGAAAATCCCATAGGCTGTCATTGATTGAATCTTTAAATGAGCCAAATCTATCTATCTATCTACAGTATCTATCTATCTATCAGTTTGTGTCATGAAGAACCTTTAACTCTCCAGCTCAGATCTCCTGCAGTCAGACTCACTGTTTTGGACGATGTCCTGCATCTTCTTCCAGACTCTGAACGGCAGGTTGCCCAAGTATCGTGGCACATGAATCAAAGCTCCAGAAGCCATCTGTGGATCCGGCTGTGAGCTCTGGACTCTGGAAGAACATTCAGGAGTCAGAACTGCAGTGGCTTTGGATCAGAACCAGAGAGACCAGAGACAGGAGCAGATCACTCACCTTTCAATTGAGACTGGAAACTCCTGCAGAACAAACACACCATCACATATTTTGGTAGCCCTGTTTGTGCTATATAGAGTGAATTTACACCTTTGCCATTAACATGTTTATAAATAACTGAAAAAAGCACAAATGTCAGAGCATGTCAGAACACCTCCAGGGCCCAGAAAACCGCTCAGACTCCAGAGGGTTAAAATGCCTCTATTATGTTTTTGTCCCCGAACATTCCCTTTCAGAATCTCTGATCTTCAGTCTGTAAGTTGAAGCTCAAGCAGCAAGAAAGTGATTCAAAGCACAGGAGTAAATCCACCTCTGAACAGCTCAAGAAAGCAGTTCAAGTTTTAGTTTGTCCTCGTCAAAGTCCTGACTTGAACCCAATTAAGATGATGTGGCAGAACCTTAAACAGGCAGTTCATGCTTGAAAACCCTCCAATATGGCTGAACTAAAGCAGTTCTGCAAAGAAAAGACAGTTATCACAAGCGTTCGGCTGCAGTTATTGCTGCTAAAGGGGGTGATTCGTTTTTCACATGGGTGATAGGTGTTGAAAACTGTATTCTTTGTTTACTCAGTTTGCCTGTTTTATGTTGTATTTTGTTTTAAGTTTTAAATAAAAAATTATTTAAATTAGTATGAGACACAAAACAGAAGAAATCAGGATAAGGGTAAATACTTTTTCACAGTAAATGTTATACGAAGTTGAGTAAAATGGCAGAGAGAAATATTGAGTGCATGAATGTAATATTTGTGTTTATGATTAAGTATTGTTCTTTACAAGTTAAAGTAAAGGGAAGTCGTGAAGGAAAGTTGTGGCCTAATGGTTGAAGATTCAGACTGGTTACCCGAAGGTTGCAGGTTTGATTCTCAATACTGGCAGGAAATGACTGAGGATCTCTTGAGCCACAATCCATCTGTGTGTGTGTGTGTGTTCACTACTCACTGAATATGTGTGCGCTAATTCTGAGTATGGGTTCCCATATTTGTCCTTCACATGTCACTTTCAGTAACATGTGAAACAAGAGACATTTGTCTTACCTTATATGATGAAACCACTTCACTGATGGGTCTGAATTTGTGATTGTCGTGTTGTTTTGAATCTCTGCACAGTATACACACAGGCTGTTTGTCCTCCAGACAGAAGAGTTTGAGTTTCTCACTGTGTAAACTGCAGATCTCCTCAGATCCTGATGAATACGTCTCATTTCTCTCCTTCAGGATTGACTCACACAAGTTATTTAATGCCAGATTATATGGAGGATTTTCTTTTGAGGATCTTCTCCTGCAGACAGGACACTCCTGAGTTCTCTTGGTTCTCCAGAACTGTTGAAGACACTCTTTACAGACACTAGCTGCGTTTACATGGACACAATCGGAATGAAATCAATCCGACTGATGAATCCGAACAAGGTGTTTACATGAATGATAAATAAAGTAATCGGGTTGATGTGCGCGTTTATATGTCACAAGTTTCAAATCGGATCTGATGTTTTGACATGCGCACACTGCACGAATATACAGAGTTTTCCGCTTTTTCGCTCATAAATATTCTCCTCTATTGGATCTTTATTTGTTTTAAACAGCAGACGTAATATTAATTCATCTCTGGTCATAATTTAGAGCATATTAACCGTTTTGCCATGCTGCTTATTGATCACGCAGTAAAAATGCCCCTCCCCGCGGCCAAAACCAGACGTCTGTGGATGAGAATCCAAAACAAGGACTGATGGGACATTGTCCTGCTTCACTTCACAGACGCGCGTGTGAAATGAAAATTTTAGAATGACGGGAAACTTATTAATATGACACTTTATTCAACAGGAAGAACAGCTCGTTCCGCGCGTCATACGTCATTACGCTATTTAACGTCATTGCACATGCGCAGTCCTTTCAGTTTCGGTTTTCAATCCGATCAAGTGTTTACATGTTCTCTCGATCGGATTACAAAAGGGATAAACCACCCCTTTCAATCCGATCGAAATTTCATTCGGATCGAGCTCAATCGGATCAATTAAGGTGTTTACATGAAGGTTTTTTAGTCCGATTGAGCCGTCAATCCGATTATAAGTGTCCATGTAAACGCAGCTACTGTGACTACATGATAAAACAACAGGAGCCTTGAAGATTTCACAGCACACAGGACAAGAAAGCTCTTCAGCAGAGACATTTAGTGAAGCCATTTTCACCATTTGAGCTCCAGCAACACAAACTTTACTGTCACTTTCTGAACAACGGTTTTAATAATGAATCACCTCGAGAATCACAGCGATCTGCTGTCTGTTCAGAAACAAATGTCTCAAAAATCCTTCTTGAAAGTGTTTGTCTTCATTCTCCACTGATCGCTGCTTCTTTATTGCTTTTGTTGAGAGAGAAGAGAGCCAGCATGACAGAAAAGAGAAAGAAGTCAGTGGCTGCGTTCGAAACCGCATACTTCCCTACTATATAGTATGGTAAAAAGAGTAGGCGAGCGAAAAAGTATGTACGAGTCCTCTGTGTTCATAAAAGAGTAGGCGAGAATTACCTGGGTGACGTACTAATTATCGCGAGATTCGGACGTACGTATACTTATAGTGCGTTCGAATATGCCTACTTTCCTACTATATAGTAGGCAAAAACAGTATGTGAAGGAAGCAGTACGTTCGAAACATATCAGTATTCATAAAAGAGTAGGCGAGAAGTTCCTGGATGGCTTACTACTTCCGCCCGGATTTTTGAGTGCTCAACCATGGATACTTTTCTATCCCAGGAGGCCACGCGAGAGGATACGTAATAAAAGAAGAAGAAGAAGAAGAAGAAGAAGAAGAAGAAGAAGAAGAAGAAGAAAAAGAAAAAGATACGTCATACTCAAACATGGCTGAACAAATGGAGAGGTCTTTCAAATGTGAGTATTAGCCTACAAACCAAATCGCATGTGTTGAATACTGTACAGTAAACTGTTGAATTGTTGAAGGTGTAAAGACGCGATATAATATGGTTCATTTGTGATTTGCTGTAAATTACATTTTATTATCTATAGCTATATATTAGCTAACAGAGGAGCTCTAGTAAGGACACATACGTCTCCATAGTGGATTTGCATACATTTTAAACTGTATACATCTAAATTACTAAATGTCTATTAAATATCTGGCAAGAAAATATTCTATAAGAATTGCAGATTACTACTACGTCTAATAGATATGAAATAGACATCTGAGTGATGTATGTGTACTATTGTTTAGGAGATTTTTTTTTTTTTCATTAGACTAATGTTTAATACATTTAGATTAAGTAACTAAACATAAGTAATCTATTTCATTTGTCCATTAGTAGCCTACTGTTGAACAATTGTGGAACGTTTATGATGGATAAAAAGCTAGGTTACTTATCAGCAACAACCTCAACATGTAAATGTAGTATTGAGCTCATAAATCACAGAGGTAACGTGAATCTTGTCTGGATGTTACAGGGACAGATGAACACACACACAAACTTATCCGGTGGAGAGTGGCTCATGAAGCACTCTTCACCGGAAAGCGTAATGCTGCCATCAAAGGCTTTGAGTGAGTATAAAGAAATGATTAAAAATCTATTTAATTGTTCATTTGTAGTATATTTCAGTTATTGTATTTTCAAACAGAGATATTGCAGCACTTTTTCACTATTATCTCATATATAAAGTATGTATGTACTATTTTAAATCTTGATTTCTCTGCATTTGCTGCAGATCCTTTGTGGTTGAGCAGGACCTACATGGAAAGGCGACAGCGGCATTTGTAAAAAAAAAAAAATGGGAAAACCTTAATCAGAAATACAAAGTAAGATCATTTTGTCACTTCTAATACAGAATTTAAATATTGTGATGTTAAAATTAATGCTTTTGTATCATGCTTGTGCATTTTTGCAGGATCTGAAATGTCCGCAGACAGGAAGGGGCACTGAGGATGGAGAGACCACAGCAGCATCCTGGAAGTGGTACACTGCCATGGATGAGGCAATTGGGGGCAGACCCTCCATCACTCCTCCTGCCCTCGTTGCCTCATGTGGGCAGGATGTTGCAGTGGCATCTTCGTCCTCAGTGAGCCCAGAGCCCTCAAGAGCCCGGAAAAGGCCTAATGACGTGATGGCATTATTTCGGGAGTTGGAGGAGAGAGAAGAGGAGAGAGAGCGGAAAGCTGCTGAGAGGGAGGAGAGGCTTTGGAGGGAAATGGAGGAGAAGGAGGAACGACGAGAGCAAGAGAGAAGAAAGAGAGAAGAAAGACAAGAAAGAGAAGTAAGAGAAAGAGAGGAGAGATGACACCGGGAGGCAATTGAGAAGGAGGAAAGGAGAGAACGAGAAGTTACAGAAAGGGATGAATGATTTTTATCTGTCCTTGAAATCCTTGCTAAGAAATAAATTATGTGAAAAAAAAAAACATCTTATGGTCATTTACACATTTGGGTTAATGTGAATAAAATTATATATATATATATATATATTGTTAAGTAAACATGCAATTTATTATTTTAGAACGCCTTATATACATGGGCTGATATGATATTAATCACCATTGTAGTTTTAGAAGTGAAATATATGTATGCAATTTATTCTGTATTAATCTGTGATTCTCATATATAAAGTATGTATGTTACTAATAAACTATATACCCTGTTAGAATAGAGTGTTGTATAAGAAAAGACACTGTAACTTGTGTTGTAAGGGTTTTTATTGGAATCTGTTTCATTAAGAAGAGACAATACAACTGGTTTTGTAAAAGTCTTTTTATTGGAACCTGTTTTATTAAGAAGAGACAATACAACTGGTTTTGTAAAAGTCTTTTTATTGGAACCTGTTTTATTAAGAACAAGACAATGCAACTTGTTTGGTAAAAAGCCTTTATTGTGAAATTGTTTTATTAAGAAAGACAATGGAGATGATTTTGTAAAGGTCTTTATTATTGAACTGTTGTGATAAGAGAAGACATTGCAACTTGTTTTTGTAATAATCTTTTATTGTAATAATGCATGCAAGAAACACAATAATGTACTCATGTTTAAGCATTTAATCAATAGATAGAAGTAACATTAAGTAGTGAAAAGCATATATCTAAAGAGAAGTAGAATAGGAAAGTTTTACCTGTTTTTTTAGAGACCAAGCGTAGAAGACGACAAAGGATCCGGGCGAAGAGAAGGAGAACAAAGGAAAGGAGGGCTTTTTATAAGAAGCTCTTTTAGGAGTTGAAAGGGTTAACAATAGATCAAGATGTTGGATTGGATAAATTGTCATTAGATGATTGAATATGTGATAAGTGGGTGTGAAACGGGGTATAAAAACACAGTGTAATATGTCAACGGCAGACGCTGTACAAACCCCGTCAGCCTCTCCTCAGTTCAATGGTCTAAGCCTGCCACCTGGAGCTGAAGCTTGTGAACTGCCTATTTTATGTTTTGGATTTTGTTTTATTTCTTTATAATCTAATTTGTAATCTGATTAATTTTGATATAATAAAATACTTATAATCAATATAAAAGAACCAGCCTGCTTTGAGTCTCTGCTATAGAAAAAATAGAGCTGAACTAAACCACCGAGCAGTCTTTCGACTGAACTGTAAGTATGTAACTTTATATACTTGTTGTTTATATCGAATTTGACTTACTTTACCTAACCTGAGAATAAATAAAATTAGGTAGAAGGTGTTTAGGGGATACGCACCATAAAAGATTAGATTTTTAGATTAGATTCAACTTTATTGTCATTACACAAGTACAGGTACAAGGCAACGAAATGCAGTTTAGGTCTAACCAGAAGTGCAATAGCAGCAAGTGCAGGATATACAGTGGTTCATAAGTGCAGAACATGGATATGTACTGAATAAATATAGAGTTGAATACTATTATAAACAAAAATTTACAGATAGATTGTCCTATGAATATAATATACAGATAACTATTACTGTGAACAGAATTTACAGCTAGATATGTACTGAATATAATAATATACAGATGGCTATTACTATAAACAGAATGTTTACAGATAGATATGTACTGAATATAATATACAGATGGCTGTTACTATAAACAGAATTTTACAGATAGATATGTACTATGAATATATATACAGATGGCTGTTACTATAAACAGAATGTGAGCATAATATACAGATGGATATTACTATAAACAGAATTTTACAAATAGATATATGTATAAGTTAGGCTAATGAGCAGTATAACAATGGATTTAAAGTAGTGCAAATAAAGTTTGGACAGAAGCTATCCGAGTGAGTGCAGTGGAAAGTAATTGCATATTACAGTTAAGGTACGATATTGCAATGTATATATAACAGTCGGTACTGTAAATAAACAGTCGGCAGTGCAAATGAGCATATTCCAGTCAAGGTAGTAGTGCAAGATGCATATGTAAACAGTTGTTACTGTATAACAGTCAGCAGTGCAAATGAACATTATAGTATTGCAAATAACAAAATGGAGGCAGGTGTGAGGAGGGAGAGGAGAGTCAATCAGTATATAAGGGGAGTGGGATCAATGAGGGTTAGAGTTTAATAAAGAGACAGCTCTGGGGAAAAAACTGTTCTTTAGTCTGCTGGTCCTGGTCCGGAGGCACCTGAAACGCCTGCCGGAAGGCAGGAGAGAAAACAGTCTGTGGGCTGGGTGAGAGGAGTCCTTAAGGATGCTGCGAGCTCGATGCAGACAGCGTTTCCTCTGGATGTGCTCGATGGCAGGTAGTGGAGTCCCAGTGATGTGCTGGGCGGTTTTCACCACCCGCTGCAGTGCCTTGCGCTCTGCAACAGAACAGCTCCCATACCACACTGTAGCACAGTTGGTCAGGATGCTTTCTATTGCACAGCGATAGAAGTTCACCAGGATAGTGGAGGAAAGCTGATTCTTCCTCAGTGTCCTCAGGAAGAAGAGGCGCTGGTGAGCCTTCTTGACCAGGCTGGAGGTGTTGGTTGTCCAGGTCATGTCCGCCGAGATGTGGGTCCCCAGGAACTTGAAACTGGAGACACGCTCAACAGCCATTCCATTGATGTGGATGGTGTCGTGTGTGCCTCTTGACACTTTCCTGAAGTCCACGATGAGCTCCTTCGTTTTGGTGGTGTTGAGGAGCTGGTTATTTTCGGTGCACCATGTGGCCAGGTGCTTGATCTCCTCCCTATAGGCAGTCTCATCGTTGTTGCTGATGAGACCAATCACCGTAGTGTCGTCCGCAAACTTGACGATGGAATTAGATCCGTACACAGGCTTGCAGTCGGAGGTGAAGAGGGAGTAGAGGAACGGGCTTAGCACACAGCCCTGTGGTACACCAGTGTTGAGTGTGATGGATGTGGAGCAGTTGGAGCCTGATCGAACATTCTGGGGTCTGTTGGTCAAGAAGTCCAAAATCCAGTTGCACATGGAGGTGTTGAAGCCCAGGTCTCCAAGTTTGGCTATTAACTTAGTTGGGATGACAGTGTTGAATGCTGAGCTGAAGTCAACAAACAGCATGCGTGCATAAGTGTTCTTATTGTCCAGATGTGTGAGCACAGAGTGCAGTGCCATGGAGACTGCATCCTCTGTGCTCCTATTGCTACGGTAGGCAAACTGGTGTGAGTCCAATGTGGATGGTAGAGAGTCTTTTAGGTGTGCCAGGACCAGCCGCTCAAAGCACTTCATTACGATGGGTGTGAGTGCTACAGGGCGGTAGTCATTAAGGCACTTCGGGCTGGAGTGTTTTGGCACTGGCACAATGGAAGTGCATTTAAAGCATGTTGGTACAGTTGCTTGGGCAAGAGACAGGTTGAAAATGTCTGTAAAAACCCCAGCGAGCTGCTCCGCACATGCCCTGAGTACGCGTCCAGGGATGTTGTCTGGTCCAGCAGCCTTGTGCGCGCTGATCCTGCTCAGTGCATTGCAGACATCTGTGGAGGAGAGTGTGATCGGTGGGTGATCAGCTGAGGATTTGAGCTTGGTGGCAGTTTCTCTGTTGTCTCTTTCAAAGCGAGCATAAAAGTCATTTAGCTCGTTCAGGAAGTTGACATCAGTGGCTGCGGGGGTGGAGTGAGAGGGTTTGTAGTCACTGATGGCCTGAATGCCCTGCCACATGCGCCGAGGGTCAGCGTTGGAAAAGTGTCCCTCTATCTTAAGCTTGTAGCAGTGCTTGGCCTCTTTGATGCCCCTTTTCAGATTTGCTCTGGATGTGCTATAGGCTTGTGCATCTCCTGATCTGAAGGCAGTATTGCGTGTCTTCAATAGGAGTCGCACTTCCCTGTTCATCCATGGCTTCTGATTTGGGTATGTGGTGATCTGCTTCTGGGTTGTAACACTGTCAATGGTGGTATTAATATAATCCAGTACAGAGGAGGTGTAGCAGTCAATGTCCGTGTGAGAGCCACTGGTGGCTTGAGAAGCAAACATACTCCAGTCTGTGTGTAGAAACCTTTCCTGGAGTGAGAAATCTGCCCCCGCAGGCCACACCTTGATGGTCTTCACTGATGGCTTCACGCGATTGATCAGAGGTGCATATTTGGGGGTGAGGAACAAAGAAAGGTGATCTGACTGTCCCAAGTGGGGGAGGGGTGTCGCTACGTAAGCTTCAGCCATGTTTGTGTAAACATGGTCTAAGGTTTTGTTTCCTCTGGTGTGACAGGAAACATGCTGGTGAAATTTCGGTAGCACTGACTTTAAGTTTGAATGATTAAAATCACCCGCAACAATAAACGCAGCTTCCGGGTGAACGGTCTGTTGTTTACTGATGGCTGCGTGAAGTTCTTTCATAGCAAACTTGGCATCAGCATCCGGGGGAATATAGGCTGCAGTTATAATAGTGGAAGTGAACTCCCGCGGTAGATAAAACGGTCTACATTTAACCATGAGAAACTCAAGGTTAGCTGAACAATGTCTCCCAACAATAGCAGAGTTTGTGCACCAAGCTTTGTTAATGTAAATGCACAATCCACCACCTCTGGTCTTACCGGAGCCATGTAATGTTCTATCCGCCCGGAATGTATGGCGTCCCGCTAGCTCAATAGCGTTGTCCGGTATTCCGCTGTTTAACCATGTTTCCGTGAAAATTAGAACATTACAGTTCAAAAGTCTCTTGCTGTATGTGATGTTGAGTCGAATCTCCTCCATTTTGTTCAACAGCGACCGTACATTGGCAAGGAAAATGCTGGGTAAAGAGAGCCGGTGTGGTGTTAGCTTTAGCTTAGCTCTTAGTCCTCCGCGCTTCCCCCGCCTTTGTTTACGATCTCGCCGGCGCCTGCGAGCACTTCCGCCCGGCCGGGCAGAGTGCATAGCCTCGGGTGATCTGGCGATCTCAGGAAGGAGTCGAAGGTTGTCCATAAAACTGTCGGAAATTCGCAAACCAATATCCAAAAGCTCACCTTGGGTGTACGATGTTAAGGCACAACTGTTCTGGACGAACAGACCCGAAATGAGCAAGAAAAATACTGCTAAATTACAGAATCTGGAGAGACCGCGAGCCTCGCGATGTACTCGCGCCGCCATCTTGGATCTTAAAAAAAACAATATATACACAGTACTGTGCAACGACAACAACAAATGGTAGCCTAAGACTTTTGTACAATGTTATGTAAAACAAACTATTTCTAGGCAGTCACAGTGCATTATAGACTTCTATAAATTTAGTCATACTTTTAGTTTGATAAAATTCATAAATTAAATATTTATGAAGTGATGAATCATTAGTGAATGTGTGGTGTAATGTAAAAAAAAAAAACACACTTTAAAACAACAGTTTTATTGGAATTTATTAAATGACTTCTGAATGCATTCAGAGCTCATGCAGGGATTTTCAAGGCAGGTCATGGAGGGTTCAGTTCCAACACACCTGTCAGTAATTTATTAATTGGTTTAAATTGATTCAGGTGTGTATAATTAGGGTTGAAAACTCTGAACTTGAGACGGTTTACACAAACTACCTTAAGTTTTGCATTAACTACCCACTGTTAAAATAGTGACTAAAGGGTTTGTGAACCCAAGCAAATAATTGAGTCATTATTTACTCACCTTCATGTTGTTTGATCCCTTTGTTTTTTGTTTTGTTTTCCTGAACACAAAAGGTGATTTTGGTCAGGTTTGTACTGTTGGTTTAATACAACATCAGTCAGTGGACTTTCAGAAGATTCAAAAACATTATCAAATAATGCCAAGAAGCTTCTGATAGTTGGCCTCCATTGACTGATATTGTGTTAAACCAGCAGAACAAACTTGACAAAAATCCCCTTTTGTATTTAAACAATAATAAAAAAAATAAAAAAAACAGAGTAATGTAATGGCATGAAAGCAAGCAAATAATGGCTGTATTTATATGTTGAGGTGAACTAACCCTTTTTCCCACTTAGTAGAAATTGTAGTAAATGTATGTATTTTGTAGTAATACCTTGAAGAAATAAGCAGCTTTGAGCGTTTATGCCCGAGACTGTTTCTTTACAAAGATCCATCAAATTTATGCATTTGGCAGATGTTTTTATCCAAAGTGACTAAATGCATTTATTACAGGGACAATGACCCTGGACAAACCTGGAGTAAAGAGCCTTGCTGATCGACCAGCAATCTTCTGCTAACCATTTCAGTGGTTTAGCCCACTACACCACAAAGGTCCCCTCCTTGAACTGCCACCTTAACGTGGTGGAGGGGTTTGAGTACCTGAATGACCCTAGGAGCTATGTTGTCCGGGGCTATATGCCCCTGGTAGGGTCTCCCAAGGCAAACAGGTCCTAGGCGACGGGTCAGACTAAGAGTGGTTCAAAATACCCTTTATGAGACAAATTAAATCAAGGACTGTGACGTTGCCCGGTATGGCGCAGCCGGGGCCCCACCCTGGAGCCAGGCCTGGGGTTGGGGCTCGTATGCGAGCGCCTGGTGGCCGGGCCTCCCCCCACGGGGTCAGGCAGACCCCGTGGGGCAGGCAGATTTTTATTTTTAAGCCGTATGTCTTGGACACTCGGGTGAAGAGAGGGGCGGAGCGGTCAACTGATCACTACCTGGTGGTGAATTGGATCCGGGGGAGGAGGCTGGACAGACTCGGCAGACCCAAGCGTACTGTGAGGGTCTGCTGGGAACGTTTGGCCAAGTCTCCGGTCAGAGAGATCTTCAACTCCCACCTCCGGCGGAGCTTCGTCCAGATCCCGAGGGAGGCTGGAGATATTGAGTCCGAGTGGACCATGTTCTCCACCTCCATTGTCGAAGCGGCCGCTCGGAGCTGTGGCCGTAAGGTCTCCGGTGCCTGTCGAGGCGGCAATCCCCGAACCCGGTGGTGGACACCGGAAGTAAGGGATGCCGTCAAGCTGAAGAAGGAGTCCTATCGGGCCTGGTTGGCTTGTGGGACTCCTGAGGCAGCTGACGGGTACCGGCAGGCCAAGCGAACTGCAGCCCGGGTGGTTGTGGAGGCAAAAACTTGGGCCTGGGAGGAGTTCGGTGAGGCCATGGAGAAAGACTATCGGCTGGCCTCAAAGAGATTCTGGCAAACCGTCCGGCGTCTCAGAAGGGGGAAGCAGTGCCCTACCAATGCTGTCTACAGTAGATGTGGGGAGCTGTTGACCTCAACTGGGGATGTCGTCGGGCGGTGGAAGGAATACTTCGAGGATCTCCTCAATCCCGCCGTCAAGTCTTCCATTGAGGAAGCAGAGGCTGAGGGCTCAGAGGTGGACTCATCCATCACCCAAGCTGAAGTCACCGAGGTAGTCAAGAAACTCCTCGGTGGCAAGGCACCGGGGGTGGATGAGATCCGCCCTGAGTACCTCAAGTCTCTGGATGTTGTGGGGCTGTCTTGGCTGACACGCCTCTGCAGCATCGCGTGGCGGTCGGGGACAGTGCCTCTGGGATGGCAGACCGGGGTGGTGGTCCCTCTTTTTAAGAAGGGGGACCGGAGGGTGTGTTCCAACTACAGGGGGATCACACTTCTCAGCCTCCCTGGGAAAGTCTATGCCAGGGTACTGGAGAGGAGAACACGGCCGATAGTAGAACCTCGGATTCAGAAGGAACAGTGTGGTTTTCGTCCAGGCCGTGGAACACTGGACCAGCTCTATACTCTCTACAGGGTGCTGGAGGGTTCATGGGAGTTTGCCCAACCAGTCCACATGTGTTTTGTGGATTTGGAGAAGGCATTCAACTGTGTCCCTCGCGGCGGCCTGTGGAGGGTGCTCCGGGAGTATGGGGTCCGGGGTCCTTTGCTAAGGGCTGTCCGGTCCCTGTACGACCGAAGCAGGAGCTTGGTTTGCATTGCCGGCAGTAAGTCAGACTTGTTCCCGGTGCATGTTGGACTCCGGCAGAGCTGCCCTTTGTCGCCGGTTCTGTTCATAATTTTTATGGACAGAATTTCTAGGCGCAGCCAGGGGCCGGAGGGTGTCGGGTTTGGTGACAACATGATTTCGTCTCTGCTCTTTGCGGATGATGTTGTCGTGTTGGCTTCATCAAGCCAGGACCTTCAGCATGCACTGGGACGGTTTGCAGACGAGTGTGAAGCGACTGGGATGAGAATCAGCACCTCCAAATCCGAGGCCATGGTCCTCAGTCGGAAAAGGGTGGTTTGCCCACTTCAGGTTGGTGGAGAGTTCCTGTCTCAAGTGGAGGAGTTTAAGTATCTTGGGGTTTTGTTCACGAGTGAGGGAAGGATGGAATGGGAGATTGACAGACGGATCGGTGCAGCTTCTGCAGTAATGCGGTCGATGTACCGGTCTGTCGTGGTGAAGAAAGAGCTGAGCCGCAAGGCGAAGCTCTCGATTTACCGGTCAATCTACGTTCCTACTCTCACCTATGGTCATGAGCTTTGGGTCATGACCGAAAGGACAAGATCCTGGATACAGGCGGCCGAAATGAGCTTTCTCCATAGGGTGGCTGGGCGATCCCTTAGAGATAGGGTGAGAAGCTTGGTCACTCGGGAGGAGCTCAGAGTAGAGCCGCTGCTCCTCCACATCGAGAGGGGTCAGCTGAGGTGGCTCGGGCATCTGTTCCGGATGCCTCCTGGACGCCTTCCCGGGAAGGTGTTCCGGGCGCGTCCCACTGGGAGGAGACCCCGGGGAAGACCTAGGACACGCTGGAGAGACTATGTCTCCCGGCTGGCCTGGGAACGCCTCGGTGTTCCCCCGGAAGAGCTGGAGGAAGTGTCTAGGGAGAGGGGAGTCTGGGCATCTCTGCTTAGACTGCTGCCCCCGCGACCCGGCCCCGGATAAGCGGACGAAGATGACATGACACCACAAAGGTAGTAAAGCTCTAACAAATATTTGCATGTAATTGTTAACCTATAAAATGACATTTGACAAGAAATGGAATGCTGACAACATGAATTGAAAAAAAAAACATTTTAATCTTCCTAAATATTTTAAAGGTAGTCATGCTCATGGAGAGCAGGCACAGGGATGTTTGGAGCAGACACCGCAGCAGCCAGATTGTCCCGTACATCATCTCCCACTCTTGCTGCAAGGTTGCGGGGCTCAGGGGGGCCGTCATCATGGTCATCCTCATCCTCTGGCTCAACAATATCTCCATTGACCAGAGCGAGATTGTGAAGAACAGCACAGCATGCAACAACCTCAGGCACGAAGGCAGGGCTCACCTCCAAGGCCTTGAAGAAGATACAGCGCCAGCATGTCTTCAGCATCCCAAAAGCTCTCTCCACGATGTTGCGGGCACTGAGTGCTTGCTGTTGAAGCGAGCCTGCACAGGGTTCTGTACAGGCTCTCTGTATGGTGTGATGAGGCAGATGGGTGCACTCAGGCAAGAATAGCCTCCATCTCCGAGGATGCATTTGCCTGGAGGTGGATAAAGGCCTTCAGCATACACAGGGCTGTCCCTCAGCACCCTGGCATCGTGCACAGACCCAGGATATCCCACAAAGACATCTAGGAATTTCCCCCGGTGATCAGTGATGGCCTGGAGTTGGATGGAGTGAAACAGCTTCCGGTTGAAATAACAGTGGGAGTTATTTGCTGGCGGATTAATACGGATATGACAGCCGTCTATCACACCAACTGCTCTGCTGAAAGCTGGTGATCCAGACAGCTGTGCAAATCCTGCTCCCACTGCCTCCAGGTCATCACCGGTTGGAAAGCAAAACACCCTCCTCAAAATTCCTATGATGGCCTTGCTTACTCTGTGCACAATGTCATGCACAGAGGTCTTGGGGATATCAAAGGTCTGCGACACCACCCTGTAAGATGCTGCATGAGCCAGCCAGTGCAGGAACACAAGCACCTCGATGTCCCTTTCCCATCCATGGTCAGATTCCAGTCTGACTGCACCAATCAGGGACCTGATGGACGGAAGAGACAGGCGAAGGTGTTAGAACAAAAAGCTTAAATAAAGCGATGTTTCATGTAGTATTGACTCGTATGTATTTATTTATTGTGATTATTTATTTTATTCATTTACTTATTTTTATTCATGTTTCATATTGTTTTCAGTAAATAAAACAATTAATTTCATGCATTAATCATTGCTTGAATAAAAATGTATTATTCACATCAGCTGCATTTGTCTAGTGTGTATTCATGCATAGCTATGTCATATGACAATACAACAGTTTGCTTGTTTTACCAAAATAGATCATTTTCATTAAGAAAATGGGTAACACTTTACAATGAGGTACATTAGTTAACATTAGTTAACTACATTAGTTAACGTTAACTACATTAGTTAACATTAACAAAGATGAATGAATGCTGTATAAGTGCAGTTCACTATTAGTTAATGTTAATTTCAACATTTACTAATAATTTATTAAAATCTTGTTAACATGAGTTAATGCACTCTGAACTAACATGAACAAACAATGAACAGCTTTATATTAACTAACATTAACAAATATTCATAAATACTTTAACAAATGTATTGCTATTTGTTCGTTAATGTTAGTTAATACATTAACTAATGTCTAATAAATTAACCTTATTGTAAAGTGTTACCAGAAAATGTTATATAAATAAGTGTTGGTCAGGATTTGTCATTAGTATTGTGCATAAGTGTTGGGGTGGGCTAGTAATGCAATTCATTCTGGGGTAGTCTTCATTTTTTAAGTAGTAAACCTTGCCTTGTTTGAATATAAAATCATCAACCTTCTCCAAAGGCGAGATCTTCGAGTTGCTGCCCGATGTCTCCTTTGTGCACAAATTATTCTTCTAACTATTGATGACATGCCAACCATTTCAGACGCTGAACCGTTCTGGACTGGTTAGGTGGTACTGATGCAATCAGATGTCGGTGGTGCACACCTGTCGCTCATAACTTTTAAATTGTTGCGCTTGTGATAACGTCATAGGTCACATGATAACGTCAACATGGCAGATGACGTCCGAACCGCATTCAGGCCACGTCCACACGAAGCCGGTGCGTTCCCGATCCGATTTTTTTTTTTTCTCGTTCTAAAAAAAATTTCCGTAAACACGGCGTCGTCTCAAGAAATATCTTTGTACACACGAAACCACTGAAACCGACTGAAAACGGTGTAGTATATATGCCAGACCAGTATGGGGCGCTGTAATTCTGCCACAGAGATACACTATACACGGAGAAGAAGACTTTGAGCATGCGCATAACCTTGCGCGCTGTATATGAACCAAGAAGAAGAAGACAAAGATTATCGCTTTTTGCTCACCACAGTTGCAGAGAAGCAATAGATTTTGCTGTAATAAAGCTAGTAGGCTTAGTAGCTTCTGCAGCACGAATACAATCATATAAGTCCGCCTTTATTGTTGTTGCTGTTACTCGTGACTCAGACGACACGTGATGTGATGACATCAGCGTTTCACAAAATATACGGATTGGCTGTACACACGAAACCGCAAGGGTGTCGTTTTCAGATTTATCCACTTTGGGACCCGGTTTCAAAAAATAGCGGAAACGCCGGATCCGTGTGGACGAAGCGCCAATACGATAAAAAATGTATACGTATACAGCGAAACGCGTCTCCGTGTGGACGGGCCCTCATAGTCAACGAGATTTGGCTATTAAGTACCTACTCTTTTAGCTCTCGTTAAGTAAGTACTTATTGAAAAGAAGTACCTACTCGTTGAGTATGCGGTTTCGAACGCAGCCAGTCTCTTCCTGGTAAATGGAGTTTATGATCACCTTGTTGAAAGAGGGTGGAGTTTATGAGGGTGGAGTTTCTTTGGTTAAAAGAAAACTGCAAAAACAAGTGTGTGTGTGTGTGTGTGTGTGTGTGTGTTCACTACTCACTGCTCCTAAATGTGTGTGCAATAATTCTGAGTATGGGTTCAGGAAGTTAAATTTGAACAAAATTTGCACTGAAACTTTCTCAGGTATAATGGTATAAAACCTTGAACCAAACACTAAAGAACAATGAAAAAACCTCAAATACTGACAATAAAAATACTCAGACACTTTATTCGTGTTTTTTTATTGTTCTTCATTTGTACATAGTTTATTTAAGTATCCAATGACTTATCTGAGTTTTGTTTGTTTAATAAATCCTTTTGTTATTTAATCCATTTTGTAACTCTTCATCATCATCATTGGACTAAAACGTTACATGTCAGTTCACAGCTGCTCTTGTTTCACTGTTTTTACAGTTATGCTGTGTTTTATTGTAGTTGTAATTGTAGTTGATTTACAGTACTACAGTACAGTACATTTTACAGCAATTTTTTACAATGTGTTATCATATTTTTATGTGGATACAAGTACATAAATAGTTTGTGGTGGTCAACAATCAAGTGCTTTCAAATAAAGCATCATGCTGTAAGTGAGACAAGGCAAAGAGAAAACATTCATTATTTGAAGTAAAAACAACAACAAAACCCTCCAGTTTTTGTCCTGGAGGAACAATGTCAGCAAACAACAGTGGGAGATTTTTTAAGTGAAACCAATGCCATTAACAGCACTCACCGAAATAACCTTTGTGGGACAGTTTTTACGCTATAAAAATCCATAATCAAAGTAATACATCCTAGAAAGCAAATCCTGTTCTGATATAAAGTTTTGTGTGAAGAGTGATGAGTTATTGCAAACATGAAACTGAGACGACTTACGCCACTGAACAGGACAAAGCAAATGAAGCTTCACCTCCTCATAAGAGGAAAAAGGAGTGGGACAGAAAGAGTGAAGCACGACCACCTGAGAGCGGAATGACGTGACAAAACGCTGGGGACATAACCAGGTCTGAGTCACAGAAACACCTGAGTCACAGAAACACTCATAGGAGCCTGCAGATCCCCCACACGCTTGAGAGAGGCCAATGCTAACAAAAGTGCCACCTTGAGAGTGAGAATCCGGTCTGGAGCTGACTCCAAGGGTTCAAAGGGAGGCTCCAATGGTCCCTCCAAACAACCGATAAATCCCAGGTGGGGACACTAATAGGACGTGCAAGCCTCAAGCGTATAGGAATCTTCCAAGGGGACCCCTCCACCAGGGAGCTCAGCTCCTAAAAACCATGTCTGGGACATTCAGAATAGGGCTAACCAGAAGGGGGTGGATTCCACACTCCCTCACTCTGCAAAGGACAGCAGGGATTAGCTTGACCGGAGGGAATGCATACAGTCTCAAATCCGGCCACAGATGAGCGAAGGCATCTATCCTCAGAGGTGTCAGATGAGACAGGGAGAACCAGAGGGGGCACTGTGTCGAGCCCTGCGACACAAAGAGGTCCACTACCTCGCTGAACAGGCTCCAAATTTGAGCCACTGTTTGGCGGTGCAACATCCACTTCCCCGACCTGAGCTTCTGTCTCAACAGGAGGTCCGCTGCAACGTTCAAGTCTCCTGGAACGTGAACTGCTCTCAGTGAAAGAAACCTGTCTTGAGCCCAAAAGAGGAGGTGGACATGCCTGTCCAGGGTGCGCGACCGCGAGCCTGCCTGGCGATTTACATGGGACACCACTGACAATGACATGACAACACATTAGGCCAGGGAGGAAGCGATCCAGGGCCAGAGAGACGGCTTGCAACTCTCTGCAATTTATGTGCCAGAGAGAGGCTCGCCCGTCCAAACACCATAAGCCGGTTTGCCCTCGAAGATCACACCCCAACCAGTCAAAGAGACATCAGTCCTGACAACCTGACGATGGCAGACAACGCCCATCTTGACCCCTTGAAGCAAAAAGGGGGTGTCTTTCCACCACCAAAGAGCACGAAGGCAAGTGCTCGACACTCTTAATAGGTGGAAGGCAGACCAAGCAGGGCGGATGCCCCTGAGTTTCATCCACCACTGGAATGGTCTCAAATGAAGGAGACCCAAAGGCAGGAGGAGAGACTGCTGCCATGAGCCCCAGAAGCCTGTGACATACGCACACCACAACATGATGGCCAAGCCTGAAACGGGCCAAGCCAGATGAGTCTCCTTCCATTGGTGAAAGAGCTCGAGCGAGAAGATGTATTGAGTGGAGATAGCCTGGAGCGTCTCCGTCCTTCAACATAGGAAGATGGTTTTGGCAGGCTGACTCTGTATCCCCAAGCATGCATGGTGGTGGGTATAACAGATTTTGATCTGGAGAACATCTCAAGGGGAAACAGATATGCTTCAGCGATCTGTCCCTCCCTTCTGAGATAGGGGAAGCTCTCCGTTTCCTGACCCGTGGATCAGGAATGCCCCTGCGAAGCTGAAGCAGTGGGTTTAGCTGGCTGCCTCAGGTCAACGCGTCTACGTGGGCGCTGGCGGGGCATCGGACCGCCACAAGCTCCCCAGGCCGCATGAGGCGGCTGATGTCTCGGCTCGTCACTCCTTCTAGAGGCCTCTTTCCTGTGCGTGAAGCAGTCCATGGGGCAGAAGTGGGAGGTTCACAAGCCCTCCTAGGCATAAACTGCTTAAGTGCAGCCGATTGCGTCTTAGCATTTCAGAATTTGTTGACCACTGAGTTGATTGCCTCTCCAAACAAACCTGACTGGGAGATAGGGGTGTCCAGTAGAAAGACCTTCTCTGTTTCACGGATTTTGGTGAGATTTAGCCATAGGTGGCACTCAACAGCCACCAAACCCGCCATGGTGAGCCCAACCATGCGTGCAGTGTGCTTAATTGCAACCGGAAGCGGTTCTACATAGCTTAGAAGGAAGAAGAGGGAGGGACTTCCAGGAAGGAGCGGAGGAAGGCGAAAGGTGAGTGGCCAACGTGTCCTCAATCACTGGGATGAACGTTTAGCCTTGCTCCACAGAACCAACCAGGTTGGTGAAGTCAGCGGCCGCCGCATTAGTTTCACAGTGAAGATCGCTGAAAAATGGCAGCTTTTTTTTTCTAATGGGTCGCGAAGTGGATTGGCCACTCAGAAAACGCTCATCAAGCTTGGAGGACTGAGAATCGCGAGGCTCGTCAGCTTCTCAGTAGCACGCTCAAGCTCAAACGGGGCGCTCAAGCTTCTGTGCGACCCGTGAGCAGCGTGAATGCTGAACGCTTGATTGTTGTTTTCTATGTGTGTCTCTACGTCGGCGTGCACTCTTTAAACCTATAGCCCTTTTAAACTTTTTAAACCCTTTTTTTGTTCATCCGGAGCCATGAACTGTGTCTATCTGACATTTTTTAGCACAATTCTTAATTGTTTTACCTGGGGAAGTGATGACGGCAGCGGGGCTGGTCACAGGATTATCTACTCTCGAGAGCTACTGCTCGAACTCCATTTGCACCTGCGGCTAGTGACAATAGTCCATATCTGGTTTGCAGCAAAGATGGTGCGGCAACAGAGGATATATATATAAAGTTCCAAAAAATCACCGGAGGAAGAGAGGAAGAAGAGGGGGTGTCCAACGCCGACTAAGGAGATGTGGGTTGGCTGATAGACGCCGGCTCCCTCCGCTCCCCACCATTCTTCTCTCCAATGTACAGTCCATTCGGAATAAAGTTGATGAACTGGAGGCTTACGTTAGGTGTAAGCGTGACTTTAGAGACACATGCCTGCTGGCTTTCACTGAGACATGGCTGGGAGAGGCGGACAGGAATGAGGACCTATGCATTAGCGGCTTCGGGTGCCCTGTGTGTATGGACAGGTCACCTGTAATAACAAACAAATCCACCGGGGGAGGAGTCTGCTTCTACATCAATGAGAGGTATTGTAACACCATCATTGTTCGGGAGGAAATTTGTACTCCTGACCTCGAGCTACTATCTATCTCTCTTTGCCCTTTTTATCTTCCAAGGGAGTTTCCCCAGCTTTTCTTTACCCTGGTGTATATACATCCGCGTGCAAACGCTTCCTTAGCTGCTCACTTAATTGCGGAAGTGACCAACAGACTCGATGCTCTCTCACCTGATGCTCCAAAATTTGTTATGGGAGACTTTAACCATTGCCAGTGAAAGATTTTGTATTTTCAGTCATCAGAATCATCTACATTGTGACTTAGATTTAATCAACTGAAAACAGTGTCTGTAAAGGTGTGAACCAAATGGCCCACAGTCATATGGCCCATACAGACAAATGGCCCATAGAAACTGATGGGTGTGAAACCACATTGCTCAAGGTAGATTGTAGTATAGATCGATCTCCTGTGGGAGGTCCTAACAGTTTTCCTTTGTTTGTAGCCCTTTTGTCTTCATGTATAAAGTTCTGTCTCAGACACAGAACGTTGGGTTAAGATTGTTGAAGGGCGACATGCTAACATCGCTGCTGAAGGACTGCTACACTACAATCCTTCAACAAATTCTTCTCCCCACAAGAACTCTGGTCAAGCTTACTTATTTTATGTATTGGAGAAATCTAATACATTGGCGAGCCACCGAAACCACTGCCTGGCCAAATACACCAAAATCTAACACCAGATGCATAGGACACTGAAAACATATGAGCAGTATATCAGCTGTGCAACAACTATGAATATAGTCGAGTCCCAAAATAGATAAATAGCCCTGTATAAGATGCAGTAGGCATTTTTGAGGAAAAGTACTTCAAGTGTTGTTTCTATATGATTTTTAGGTGCTGAATCCATTTATGCCGTATAACAAGTTGTAAACATCACTGTTTTGGCATAAACAATAAAAACAAAATGGCTGCCAAAAAAAACAAAAAAACAACAAAACGTTTTAATGCATTTATTGCAGTTTAAACATTAAACATTATAACTAAACTATGCATTCTCAGAATATTTAAACATGTAAACAATGAAAAAACAACATTAACATGAAAGGGACTGTTTTTAATGGCTGCTGGAATTATGCCAAGGTACCAAGGTACACTGGGAAGCATATATCAGTGGAAATATGCAATTATGCCCAGCCCGAAGGGGGGGAACTTGGAATACACATGACCCCAGGGGGCTGCATATTGAGAATCACTGGGGTGTCCAGCCGCAGGTGGAATATTTCAAACCCAGGGGTGGCAAGGTGGCTTGCCGAGGGAAAGACACATGCTCAGAGAGGCTTACAGTGGACTACATACGTGGGGGTCGCCCAGAGGCCGTGTTAGGTGTCGCCCAGCTTGCAGCTCTGCAGATGTCTGTTAGCGAGGCGCCATGCACTAGAGCCCAAGAGGATGCCACACTCCGGACGGAGTGGGCCGTCACACCAAGGGGGCATGGTCGACCTTGCTGCTGGTAAGCCAAAGCAATGGCGTCCACTATCCAGTGAGACAACCTTTGCTTGGAGAGAGCCTTTCTTTTCAGCTTCCCACCATGACAGACAAAGAGCTGGTCTGAAGTCCTGAAACACTGCGTTCTGTCTACGTAAGCATGGAGGGTGCGTACTGGACAGAGCAGTGCCAAGGCTGGGTCTGCCTCCTCCGAGGGCAGCGCTTGCAGGTTCACCACCTGGTCTCGAAAGGATGTGGTGGGAACCTTGGGCACATATCCAGGCTGGGGTCTCAGGATCATGTAAGAGTTAGCCGGTCCAAATTCCAGGCACGCTTCGTCAACCGAAAATGCCTGCAGGTCCCCTACCCTCTTGATGGAGGCCAATGCAACCAGGAGCACTGTCTTCATTGACAGGAACTTAAGCTCCACTGATTGCAGAGGCTCAAAGGGAGCACTCTGCAGAGCAGTTAAAACCACTGAGAGGTCCCAAGAGGGAACGAGAGGAGGGCGAGGAGGATTCAGTCTCCTCCCTCCCCTCAGGAAACTGATGATCAGGTCGTGCTTTCCAATGGACTTACCATCAACTGCATCATGATGTGTGGCAATGGCGGCACCATACACTTTCAGGGTGGAGGGAGATAGCCTTCGCTCCAACCCTTCTTGCAGGAAGGAAAGCACGACACTGATCGGGCCTTTCGTGGGTTCTTGAAGTTTAGAAGAACACCAGTTGACGAAGAGGTTCCACTTCAACGCATAGGCATGTCTCGTGGACGATGCTCTACGGAAGTGATGGTAGCCACCACCGCTGGTGGTAGGGTACTCAAACCTGCCTCGTCCCGTCCAGGAACCACACATGGAGATTTCAAAGATCAGGACGAGGGTGCCATTGGGTGCCCCGTCCCTGAGAAAGCAGGTTCTTTCTCAGAGGAATTGGCCAGGGAGGTGCTGTCGCGAGGAGTACTAGTTCTTGGAACCAGGTGCGGTTGTGCCAATACAGGGCAACCAAAATTACCTGTTCCTCGTCCTCCCTGATCTTGCACAAAGTCTGCGCAAGAAGGCTCACTGGGGGAAAGGCATACTTGCAGAGGCCCCGCGGCCAGCTGTGCACCAGTCCATCCGTGCCGAGCGTGCCCTTGGTCAGAGAATAAAACAGGTCGCAGTGGGACGAGTCGTGGGAGGCAAACAGATCTACCTGTGCGTCCCCGAACTGATCCCAAATCAGCTGAACCGACTGGGGATGGAGTCTCCATTCTCCAGCGAGAGGCCAAAACCGAGACAGATCGGCTGCACGGTTCAGGTCTCCCGGGATATAAATGGCTCGAAGCGACCTCAGATGCTTCTGACTCCATATGAGGAGGTGGCGGGCGAGTTGCGACATACGACGGGAGCGCAGACCACCTTGTCGGTTGATGTACGCTACTGTGGCGGTATTGTCTGATCGTACTAATACGTGCTGACCCCTGAGCAACGCACAACGCCCCAGCCCATTGTGGAGGCATCTGTTGATATAACAACATGCCAGGAAACTCGTTCTATGGGCACTCCAGCCCATAGAAAACTGAGGTTCATCCACGGGGTGAAGGTCTGATGGCAGGTCGAAGTCACTGGGACTCGGAGCGTGCCGTGTTGCCATGCCCACCTCGGGACTTGATCGCGAAGCAGTCTCATATGAAGCAAACCGAGCGACGTTACTGCGGCTGCGGATGCCATATGCCCCAGGAGCCTCTGAAATAGTTTCAGTGGAACCGCACTCTTGCCCTCGAACTGACGAAGGCAAGTTAGCAGTGACTGCGCGCGCTTGCTCGTAAGCTGCGCGCACATGGCGACCGAGTCGATTTCCATACCGAGAAAAGAGATCCTCTGCACGGAGCAGAGTTTGCTCTTCTCCCAGTTGACCCGGAGGCCCAGACAAGCTAGGTGCCGGAGCACTAGGTCCCTGTGTTCGCAAACCTTGTCTCGAGAGTGAGCTAGGATCAGCCAGTCGTCGAGAGGAACAAGGGCTGCCTCGACAACCTTCGTGAAGACGCGAGGAGACAGGGCTAGCCCGAAAGGGGGAACCGCGTACTGGTATGCCTGCCCCTCGAATTATATATATATATATATATATATATATATATATATATATATATACTGGTATGCCTCATTTGCATATGTAAACATGACATTTCAGAAAACTTGTAATACAAAAAATGTCTGTCTCTATGTAAGTGAAAAACTGGAAAGGTTTTATGGTGATATCTATAACTTTAAAATTTTACCCTATCCACCTGTAGTGTTTCGGCTGTGAATAATGCACCTATTGTTTCAAGAACAATTACAAGAAAATGGGACCCTTATTTCAATGTTATACGGTGGATCCTTATTCAGGAGACATTGAACTTTCTAAAAATGTGGTATAACAACTTTTCCTCAAAAATGCCTACAGGGTTACACAATCTTGAAGATTCGGACCTGACTAATAATACTACCATTGACTTGTGCCTCGGCTCAGTATTTATTCCCTAAAAACAAACCATGGGTCACTAAAGAACTAAAAAGTGTTCTGAATAAAAAAAAAAACGCATTTTTTATACAGGGAGTAGCCAGGAAAAGAAAAAAATTCAATAGAGAAGTAAATTATATTATATTATAAAAAAATATATATTTCTTGTTTGGGAGAATCTTTAATTTCTCAAAATGATGTCACCATCAGTCAAGAGTGTGTCAGGGATCATCTGAATACGGTCAATATAAGGAAGGCCCCTGGACCTGATCTTGTCTGTGGGCGGACACTGCACTATTGTGCCGATCAGCTGAGCAGTGTCCTCCAGCACATCTTTCAGATGTCACTGGAGAGCAGTGTGGTTCCCACTCTTTGGAAATCCTCCAAAGTGATCCCAGTTCCTAAAAAGATTAGCAAACCAGGGCAACTAAACGATTTTAGGCCCGTCGCTCTAACATCACTAATTATGAAGGTATTTGAAAAAATCTTTAAAAACTTGGTGCTATCATCTTTAGAGGGTAGACTGGACCCCCTGCAATTTGCTTATCGAGCGGGGAGGGGAGTAGAGGATGCAAAGCTTTTTATCTTGAATAGTGTATATATATATAAGCATTTAGACAAACCAAAATTTGGCCAGGCTTCTGTTTGCAGACTTTTCTTCAGCTTTTAATACAGTGCAACCATATATTTTAATAGACAAGCTGCTGTGTGATTTTGACTTGCCTCACCAACTTGTTTTTGGATGTTAGATTTTTTAACTGTTAGAGAGCAGAGGGTATTTGTAAATGGCCATTTATCAGATCCCTTATTGCTCTCTACAGGATTACCTCAAGGGTGTGTCCTTTCACCCCTTTTTTTTATTATGTACACAAATGGCTGCAGAAGCGCACAGGAGAACAGTTATTTGGTGAAATTTTCTGATGACACTGCGTTGTTGTCACTACTCCAAGGTCCAGTATCTGACCATGGGAATGCTCTGACTGATTTTATCTCATGTAGTGATAACCATTGCCTTGATCTTAATGTATCTAAAACCAAAGAATTAATTATTGACTTTGGGCGAAATAGAGATACTGCTTCTGAGAGCATCATACATAATGTAATGGTGGAAATTGTCTCATATAAATATTTGGGCACTGTTTTTGATGACCATCTTAAGATTGATGTAAACAGCGCTGCCATCGTGAAGCAGGGGCAACAGAGAATTTACCTTCTCCGCAAACTAAATTCTTTCTCTGTCACTCCGGTCATCCTGTGTAGATTTTACCAGTCTTTTATTGAGAGTCTTTTAAGTTTTTCTTCTATTTGCTGGTTCCACAACTTGACAGTTAAAGACAGGAATAGCCTGAACAACATAGTAAAAATTTGTTCAAAAATTATCGGTGTGAAACAGAGAGACCTTAATGTCTTCTGTAACCAACAAATAGTTCGGAAGGCAGTGAGTATCCTTGCCTCTCTGGGACATGGTATGGCAGGTGAATTTTCTCTGTTGCCTTCTGGGCGTCGTTATGCGCTTCCTGTGTGTAAGACGAACCGCCATTCCAAATCTTTTATTCCTTCTGCGATCAAACTTTTTAACTCTGTGTAGGGCTCCTTGTTTTTTTTTTTTTTTTTAAAGAGGGAAGGAAGAGGAAAGGAAGGGAAAAAAGTGCACATATTGTTTGTCGGTTGTATGTTGCGAATAATGTGTGTGATTTGTGTTATGTAATGTTGTATACATGCTGCTCTTAATTAATTGCCCCTTGTGGGATCAATAAAGTTGATTGAATAAAAAAAAAAAAAAAAAAAAAAAGAGTTAACTCATCCACAAGCTCAGTGTAGGCCGCTGGGAGAGAGAGCGTCGCGCCCAGAAATCCTCAGAATCAGACGCCGCGGTGGGTAAAATATCCCCATACCGTGCGGGTCGTCGCTTGCATATACAACCTGGTTTGTGCTTTCTCAGAACGAGAAAGTTCCACAGAATGCAGTCGCTGAAGCACTAAGAGGAAAATACGACAGAAGAATGCTAACTAGCACGGACAAGATAAAACCACTTTTTTACAATAATCAAAGGTACTGTGTTGATTCAATAAAATATCCATATATCACATATTTTTAAATATTACATATTTCATTGATGCCTATTTGTCATGTATAATATACCGACCAATCGTCATCTGGCACAACTAGTTTAAATTTCATTGGACAATGTGAAGTGGAGCAGTAATTTTCAGGTCATTCATAAATCTGTTGAAAATTACATGAACAGACAGATTTACATTTATGAAGGGATCTGAAACTGAATCTGAAACAATGAATGTTAATTGACTACAAAGCACTGCACAAAACCAGCACCAAAAGTCGCATTAATGGTGAGTAGTATTAAAAACTCAGAACTTCACAAAAATTGATGAGCATATGTGTCATAACATGGTGAAGAAGCATGCAGAGTTGCATGGAGATCGGACAATATGTGGCACTATAACTGGCAAAAGGCGTTCATTCTTATTCATTCCAATGTCGAATTTTGTCCAAAACCTACTTTTGCAAACTAGTCCCTGGTTTTTCGCCCGATCGGAAGCAAACCAGTCTAGGACAATTATCTGGACTCTCTAGATCAGGGGTGTCCAAACTCAGTCCTGGAGGGCCACTGTCTTGCAGAGTTTAGCTCCAACCCCTTGTTCATCTTGTTCAGGTGTGTTTAATTGGGGTTGGAGCTAAACTCTGCAAGACAGTGGCCCTCCAGGACTGAGTTTGGACACCCCTGCTCTAGATCAATAATTATCGGAAAAAAAGTTGAACTTTTACATTTGGGTGGCTGTAACAGTGTCATTTAGAAAAGGGGCATGACAAAATACACTCAAAAGCCTATAAATCCTAAAGGCAAACTCAGAACTTCACTCGAAAAAGTGAGACTCGAAAATTCTGTCCACAGATTGCAAGCAGTGGGGGATGAGAACAACGAACGAGTGCTTTTCATATTAAATGATCAACTTAGGGAACGGCGTTTAATTGTCAATCTTCTCGGAGTTATGAGCAGTGACTTACATGGAAGATAGGGAACATCTGTGTATGTTATTTTGTATTCATTTCAACATGTTCTATTAGATTTGTATTCTGTATGCTACGTGAATGTAGTAGCATTCCCTTACTTGTATTGTTATAATTTTTAGATTGGATTTTTAATTGGATTTTATCGTCATAATTTGATTTCTCAGGGTTTTTTGATATTTTATCATTTCAAGTCAATAGTGGTTTGTTCTAAATTAAAATTAAAATGGACGTTGGCAAAAAAAAATCCACAGCCAACGCACAATGCTGTCTTCCAGACCAAAATCTTCCAGATACTCTACAACAAATGTTTGATATGCAAATGGATGGTACTCCTGGTTTGTGTGATGGGTTACAACAAATGATAAATATGTTTTCGGAATTTGTTCCAGCATCTTTTAATATAGAACCGCCGTCACAGTCTTGTAATTTAGAGCAATTAGAAATAGCTATTGAGAAATTCCCCAATATTAATCTATGTGATCGGCTACAAGAGCTATTAAATGAATGCGATATACAAATTGTACAAGATGGTTATGCATTAAATGAACATGAAACAGCATCTAGCGATGCATTTCCCCCCGCAGGTAATGTCGAAATTGATCGCCCGTCGTCTATCAATGCTATCCCCCAGGTAATCCCGCCACTGAGCCCCCGACAGGTAGCAACGCCCCTGCCAGTACAGGTAATGTCGGTACTGATAGGCCATTGCCTTGTAGTAGCACTGATAGGTCGACGACTAGCAACACTCGTAACCCTTCGGGCACAACGATGTTAAGTGGCGGACCTATTGAATCACTGATTTGTGAGGGTGGGGATGTAAACGGTTATCATATTTTACCTCGAACTCATTTCAATAGTATCGAATTGCGTAGAAGTATGAATCTGAGGGATATTAACTCTACAGATCTGGCTGCTTATAACATCTTACACGATGCTCTTAGCAACATTGTATCGTATTCTAGAGATCTTGGCGGTGATTCTAGCGTCATCAATTTGGCATTGACTGCCCCTAGTCTGCAATACCCAGTCAGTGTCTGAAAATTTTACAGAGCGACTGTTACGTCCTGTATGGTTTGGGAGGGTTGTTTTGTTTTCTCTCTCTCTTTTCGCTATTCTTTCTCACAGGACCAGTGATTGGATGGTGTTCCTGTCACTCATCGAGTTCACCCGACAGCCCGAGAACCAATCAGAGACTGGTGGGTGCGTATAAAGACCCGGAAATGACGCCAGCGCGGGAGAGTGGCTTCGTTTCTCCTTAGTTTTGCTCTCTTGTGGTTATTTGCTCTTGCTTGTTATTGCTTAGTTTTGGTGTGTTAAAGTTTACTCTGTTGAGCTTTTACTGCGTTTATGCTGTGATCTGACTCTTGATTTTCTTTGAGTTTGTTAAGTCTTTCATCGATGCATAGCGATGGGACCAGGTTAGTACATCACGTGATGTACATTTCACAACACGCAGAGTAAAAACTATTTAGCACACTAGTTTATGAGCGGGTGCCAACCTATGTATTTATGTTTATTAGGTAGTGTAGTTAGTGGCGTTTTACGCTGAAGATTATTTTTCCGTTTCTTTACTTGAGTTTAGTGTTTGTCCTGGGGTTTAGTTAACGTGTTTGTTTTCTTTTTTTTTTTTCTTTAGCACCGCTCTTGTCCCTCGCAAATATATTTGATTCACGGTTTGTGTTATTGGGTGTTTTGTTATATCAAACTATATTACCTACTAAAAGCAAGTACAAATCCAGTTTGGTCTCTGCCTGTTTCTTAATTCATCACATTATATCTCCTCAATAGAGTGCAAGTATATTTCTTTAAACAACTTTCTATTCAATTATTTCTATTTTTATTTTGTCTATGTTACGTTCTATAACCTCTAGATGCCAAGTATATTATGTGGACGTAACAGCGACAATCAGATTTTGTCGGATGAATCTATCGAGATCGAAGCAAGTGTAGCTATGAACAGGAGCGGAGGTGGTCGTCGTCGTAAACTTACGGATTTGGCGTTGAATCGCCAAATCGGTGATAAAAAAAAAAAGATGAGTTTATTTTGCCCCAACAATATTTCAAATAAATTATGCCTATCTATTTGCTTGGCACGTTTTCTTGACCCCCAATTGCCAGAGAACATGCTAGAAAGACGGATGGCCGTCATCAACCAAAACGCTGGCTTCGCAATCAACCGCGAAATAGGACTCGGTGACTTAGAGGTGTTTGAACGACTACTTGACATAAAATAGTTGTTTTTTTACAGAACTGCAGGTGGCGTGCTAGAAACGTACAAAAATCACAATGATCCTCATCCAACGATATGTCTCTATTTGCACGATGCCCATTACTACATGATAACCAATCTTACAGCGTTCATAGGAACAGCCTTTGTATGCAAATTCTGTTATGGCGGTTATGAAAATCACAGGAATCATCAATGCGCACACGTATGTAATGTATGCCACGACGCTGAATGTTACAAAGTACCTAAAAGAACCGTGCATTGCCCCGAATGTCTGCATTTCTGTAAATCGAGCTACTGCTACGACATGCATAAAAAAATCCCTGCCGGACGCGTCAGACCGCCATGCGATGTGGTCAAATATTGCAAATTATGTAACAGACGATACAACGTCATAGGGTATTCCAAAGGAGAACGTCACAAATGTGCAGCAGTCCGATGTATCTATTGCGGCGCCGATCTACATGATATGGGTTTACACAACTGTTTTATAGCCCGCCTACCCCCCAAGGAACCTACCGAGAATTATATTTTCTACGATTTTGAAACTCGTTATGAAAATGGACGACACATAGTAAACTTTGTATGCGCAATCACCTTTGAAGGCGAGAAATTTACTGTGGAAGGCACCGAAGGCACCGAATGCATCGCTGCGCTATTCAATTACTTCAGACAACCCCGATACGCAGGCTACTGTTTCATAGCCCATTACGCGTCAAGATTCGACTCATTTCTCATTCTTGAGTATTTTTGCAAAGCCGGGCTTAACCTGTTAACCTCTGGGGACCAAGCTGTTTTTGGGGTCGTTGAGATGTTCTGACATGCTCTGACATTTGTGCTTTTTTCAGTTATTTATAAACATGTTAATGGCAAAGGTGTAAATTCACTCTATATAGCACAAACAGGGCTACCATAATATGCGAGCAACGTGTATGTAGATGTTTGTATTTTTAAGAGAATAATGTTTATGCGTGGTTATTGGAAAAAAATAAAATGAAAGTTGCTGATTTAAGAACACAAAACACATATTAACCCCCTGAGGTCGGCGGTATCGCCGGCGATACCAGCTCGCTTTTTTTTTATCAGTGTAAAAGAAACTCATAAATACTCTGTTGACTTTGATTTTCCATAGGAGTTTCATACATCAATCGATTCTGTTAAATGTGTATTATTTTTCTGTATACTCACAATAAAAACAAAGTGTTGTGCTTTTCGCCAAATTAAGAAAAATAATCACGGAGCGAGTTCTGCCTTCTCTCTGTCCGTGTAGTCCATTCTGAAACGCGTCCGAAAATGAATCATAACTCAGCGAATACTTCTCACACAGGCACGTGATATATGTCTTTATGAAGCCTGAAATCTCTTCTTTTAAATGAAGTAATTAATAAAAAAAACAAATGTTTTCAACTCATGTAATCCGTTTGAAAGCAAGGAGAGGTACCGTTTTTTCCTTCTGCCTAATTATCTCTATAATGAACTGAGGCCGCCCCGCCCCCGGCGCTATTGACATGGTAAATAGTTTAGGTAATCTATGCTTCGCACCCGCCCCCCGATCAATGCCTTGAAAACACGAAGTTTCATCAGATCAGATTCACTGATAGTTCATCGCGTTTAGAGAGGATGGCGCGTTTCTCCGGGAAAGACGCTCTTCAGATGATTCTGGACAGCGAGGAATAACTCACCTTGGCTTTTCCTCAGAGGAAGATTGTAACTCAGACGAACGGCAGCATGTTCAAGAGCGAATTGATCACGCCGAGTAAACACCGAGTTTTCACGTGAGTAAATACGTGAACTCAAGTGGTCTAGTGGTAGAACATTTGCCTAGTGTCTCAGAGGTTCTGAGTTCGAATCTGCACTCATATAGTTTTTTTTTTTTTTTGTCAAATCAGATTATGTTTATCAGTGGTTGTATATCAGGCCTCTGCCTGATATACAACCACACATGTTTGTGTGTATTTTGTTTTGTAATTTCACTGGAACGAAAAGAGAGTCTCCACAACGGATTGAAGCGTGCGTCCGAGTGAAGACTGCGCGAGCCTAAAACAAACACAGTATCCGCGTCTGACTCGCGTCTGAATTTATATTCCTTATAATAAAAATGAAAGACCTATGTTACAGACATATGAAAGACAACATTTCGTTGATTAGTTTTGGATAGATTATACATTTTTACTGTAAAATATCTGCCACCTCAAATAAGCTTTTATTTGCCAATTTTTTTGTCAAAAATAATCAAATAATCAATCAAATCCTTAACTTTGAAATATGTATGATAAAATGTATACTTTAGTTTGTACAAAGAAAGATTACACTTGAATTGTTGTTTATTTAAATATTTACAAGGTAGATGTAAACAAACTATTAAAAGGTAAATATAAGCCTTTTCTTTAAATAATTTTTATTGTGTTTTATTAGTGACAAATTTGGGGAGAGGATAAATATTCCAAAACTGAAAATACAGTATGAGAATTAACTGCACAATTACATGTTTTCCTTGGCTATTATAGGCCAAATTGCAAGCACAATATGTGGAAAAATAAAAAAAGAATTGAGATGCTTCCAACTGTTGCTCTTGCATTCTTGTGGCTCAGTGACTCACCTGAATGAATGGCTCATTAAGTATGCGGTCCTCAGGTGTGAACCACTACATATGCATGATCGACGTCGACGCCCACTCGAATATTGCCTTTC
The DNA here is from genome assembly GCF_951802725.1 of Rutilus rutilus. NCBI lineage: Eukaryota > Metazoa > Chordata > Actinopteri > Cypriniformes > Leuciscidae > Rutilus > Rutilus rutilus. The sequence continues at coordinate 1,315,821 of NC_140226.1, forward strand.
CAAACAGAAAGTGCTTTGCAAAATTCAAATCAATGTATTGTGTTATGTGAAGGATTAGGCAGGGTGATTTTCACATAATTTTGAAGAAAAAACACTAGGCGATGACATCCATTAGACAAAAGTCTTATTGGCACATATTTAGTGTGTGTTTTGTGGTCTTATTTCAGAAACTTTAGTTTTTAGTTTTTTCAATAACCACGCATAAACATTATTCTCTCAAAAATGCAGACATGTACATTCTTGTTGCTCACATATTATGGTAGCCCTGTTTGTGCTAAATAGTGTGTAATTTTTTTTTGCCATTACTATGTTTATAAGCAACTGAAAAAAGCACAAATGTCAGGGCATGTCAGAACATCTCAAGGACCCCAAAAACACCTCAGACCCCAGAGGGTTAAATATGTGTCCACAAGACTTTTGACTAATGGATGTTGTCCCTTTGAATTCTAGCTTCAAAATTATGTGAAAATCATCCTGCCTAATTTTTCACATAAAACACTACATTGATTTAAACATTGTAAAACAGTTTTTTTATCAGAACAGGTTTATGCGTGGGAGTGGTAATGGGTCATCAATATTAATGAGATTCAGACCAGGGGTGTGACATAGACGCTCCCCCAAGTGCTATCTGGAATAAAGAATCATTTCAGTAAGCATTCCTATTTAGAAAAAATCATAAAATAATAACTGCTAGGTAGGTGGCAGGTGCACCTGGGGAGAGCTAGCATGTTAGCTTAGCACACCATCAATACACGACTATTTATGAGATTAAAACTATGTTTGTGCTCCAAACTTACTTAATAACGCAAATCGAGTGTTTTAAATAATCTTCTGTGATCTAATTTGGCTTCAGATAAAAAAAAATCTGACAGAAAAATATTATTTTATAGTATTCTGCACGATGATAAAGTCTATATTGATTAGCATTACATTATACATATAATATATTATTATGAAAATACCTGACATGGCTCGAAGAACACAGGTAACTCAAATATCATTGCAATCATGTTTATTGTCTTCAAAACATCTGTATCTGCATGTTACAGCGATCTCTGTTAGCTGTGTGTGTATCAGTGACGTCCTGGAATGTCACATGATTATGGCACTTCTTCATGTGTTCCATATATGGACTATTATTATGCATATAGCGCCCTGGATTGAAAACACATTACATCAGTATCCAGCGCTCATAATGATTACATCGACGCATTTGGGTATAAATTCAATAAATATTATTCCTGTCTATAGAAATCTGATGTAAACCTATGAGAATCTATCAATATTTCTCCAAATCTGCACATTTTTGAGCTAAAAGCCCTGAGGGACGTTGTTTTGTCAAGCACTGTCATGACGACAACACAGAGTTTTTTTTTTATGAATGAAAGCGGCTGACACTCATACGGTTAACAGGTTAAGGTAGACATCATTAATATACAAGGGTGTAAATTAATCTTCATGTTCGACGATGTTTTTGCACAGCGTTATATAGACTCTTATGCATTCATCTCCATGGCGCTGTCTAAGATGCCAGCTGCGCTAAACTTGACCATGACTGAAAAAGATTACTTTCCCCATCTTTTCAACAGGGTAGAAAATACAGCCTATATCGGCCCCTACCCCGACAAAAAGTACTACAATCGCGACAAAATCATAGTCATAGTCATAGTCATAGTCAACTTTATTGTCATTCTACTGTATACATGTATACAGTCGAACGAAATTTCGTTCCGTACAGACCGAGGTGCAACCAGTACAAAAATAAACAACCAATACAAAAATAAACAACAACATCTGATACACACAATACATAACAACAGTAAACAATTTCAATAAAACAATAAAATAGTAAAGTTCAAGCATAGCAGAAAGTCATAAAACCATTAAAGTGACAGTGCATAATGGTACATTTTTTAATCCCCATTTATTTAGGTGACAGTCCACAGTCATTTATGGGCTCTTAGTCCTTCATTGGGGGGAGTGAGGGGTGGGAAGGTGGCAATTTATGGCAATGAGATGATGAATGGCACCCTGGTATTCAGGGCTCTGACAGCTTGAGGAAAAAAACTATTACAGAATCTTGCAGTGCGAGTCCTGATGCTGCATAACCTCCTACCAGATGGTAAAGGGACAAACACACTGTGTGAGGGATGGGAGGGGTCCTTTATAATGGCAGAAGCTCTGCGCACACAGCGTGACTGAAAGATGTCTTGGATGGGTGGTAGGGAGACCCCTATAATCTTTTCAGCTGTCCTCACTATGTGCTGCAGGGACTTTCGTTCGTGTGCTTTACAGTTTCCAAACCACACAGTGATACAGTAGGTCAGGATGTTCTCCACAGTTCCTCTGTAAAAGATGGTGAGGATGGATGGCGGGACCCTGGCTCTCTTCAGTCTCCGCAGAAAGTGCAGTCGTTGTTGTGCCTTCTTCATTACAGTGCTGGTGTTGATGGACCAGGTGAGGTCGTCAGAAATATGCAGACCAAGAAATTTGGTGCTTCTGACTTTCTCCACCTCTGAGCCACTAATGAACAGGGGCAGATGGTCAGCTTGCCTTCTACGGAAGTCAACAACCATCTCCTGTGTTTTATCCACATTAAGAGATAAGTAGTTGTTGTGGCACCAACCTAACAGTAATTCCACCTCCTCTCTGTATCGTGCTTCGTTGTCGCCGCTGATGAGGCCAACTACCGTTGTATCATCGGCAAACTTAATAATAAGGTTGGATTCAAACTTGGTAGTGCAGTCATGGGTGAGTAGCGTGAACAGCAGTGGGCTGAGGACGCAACCTTGAGGGGCACCTGTGCTTAGCATGATGGGACCTGATGTTCTGCTGCCGATGCGCACGGACTGTGCTCTCTCTGTCAGGAAGTCCAGAATCCAGTTGCAGGTGGGGGTGCTAAGGCCCAGTAGTGAGAGTTTCCTTACTAGCTGCTGGGGGATGATGGTATTAAATGCGGAGCTGAAATCAATGAACAGCATTCTGATATATGCGTCCTTAGTGTCCAGAAGCTGAATGCAGTGTGTAGGAGATAGCATCGTCAGTAGTGCGGTTGGGGCGGTATGCGAACTGCAGGGGGTCCAGTGAGGTGGGAAGTAAAGATTGAATATGTCTCTTGACCAGACGCTCGAAGCACTTCATCATGATGGAAGTCAGCGCTACAGGGCGGTAGTCATTGAGACATGTCGCTGCTGACTTCTTCGGCACCGGAATGATGATGGTCTTTTTGAAGCTCGCAGGGACCACAGCCTGGCTCAGGGAGATGTTATAGATGTCTGTAAGAACACCTGTTAGCTGGTCAGCACAGTCCCTGAGCACTCTCCCTGGTATGTTATCCGGACCTGTGGCTTTGCGTGGGTCGACTTTGGATAGTGTCCTCCTCACGTCAGCTGGGTCCAGATACAGCGCCTGCTCTTCAGGGGTAGATATGGACTTGTATGCCTGCATGCTGTTCATGGCTTCAAACCGTGCATAGAAGTTGTTTAACTTATCTGGGAGGTGGGCGTCATTGTTGTTGACCTGTGTTGTGACTTTGTAGTCTGTTAGGGCCTGGATACCCTGCCACATACGTCTGGAGTCCTTAGCGTCACAGAAGTGGTTGTGTATCTTCTGCGCATACATATGTTTCGCTTTCCTGATGGCCTTGGAGAGCTGAGCCCTTGCTGATCGGAGGAGCCTTCCATCTCCTGACCTGAAGGCAGCATCTCTTGCCCTAAGTAGGGCACGGGTCTCTGCTGTCAGCCACGGCTTCTGATTGGCGCGTGTAGTAACAGTCTTTTCAACAGTGACATCCTCGATACACTTCTCAATGTACCCAGTCACAGAGTCTGTGTATTCGTCCAAGCATGTTTGCTGATCGTAGGTGGCTGCTTCCTTAAACACGTCCCAATCTGTACACTCGAAGCAGTCCTGCAGGGCTGCAACGGCTCCTTCCGGCCAGACTCTGATGGTCTTTTGTTCTGGCCTGGAGCGTTTCATCACTGGCCTGTACGCTGGAACGAGCAGTACACAGAGATGGTCCGAGTATCCTAGATGGGGGCGAGGGCTGGCTTTGTATGAGTCTCGGATATTGGTGTAACATAAGTCCAGCATGTTTTTACCTCTCGTGGCAAAATTCACATGTTGATAAAACTTTGGGGCTACAGTTTTCAAGTTGGCATGATTGAAATCCCCAGCAACAATAAAAAAAAACGTCGGGGTAGGCCGTTTGTTGCCCACTGATGGTGTCATATAGCTCACGCAGCGCCTCGTTAACATTCGCACTGGGAGGGATATACACCGCCACTACCATAATAGCAGTGAATTCCCTGGGTAAATAAAACGGCCGGCATTTCACCACTAAAAACTCTAGCTGTGGTGAGCAGTGGGTAGCAACTACAGAGGCATTTACACACCAGTCGTTATTAATATAAACACAGAGCCCGCCACCGCGGGTCTTACCGGAGGTCCCAGTGTTCCTGTCTGCACGGAACGATGTTCGCCCCTGTAGCTGGATAGCTGTGTCGGAAACGTTGTTATGCAGCCACGTTTCTGTGAAGATAAACACACTGCAGTTCCTTGTTTCAGACTGAGTAATCAGTCGCAGTCTGAGGTAATCCAGTTTATTGTCCAGAGAGCGTACATTAGCCAGTAGCACTGACGGGAGGGCTGGACGGCTAGGGTTAGCTTTTAGCCTCCAGCGAACACCCGACCGCTTGCCTCGCTTCCGGGTCCTCTCGCACCGCTTCCGACGCCTCACCTCCCGGACAGCTAGGTCAGGCAACGCCGTGGTGGGCCTTTGACTGCGTAGTAGTCCTAGCTCCTGCAGCTTCACTGTTAACAGTTTTGAAATTGGTGTTCCGTAATTGCTATTTGAGTTGCTACTTGAGCTCAAAATCATAAGGGCTTTACGGCTATACTTGAAACGGTCACTACAACATACATTAACACAAACATTAACACCCTCTATCGGAGCTGTAGAGGCCGCTGCGACCGTGCGCGCCGCCATTTTGTCCGATAAAGACAAACTAAAGTTTGATGCTTGGTATAGCACAACGGAGGGTAAAGAGTTTAACTTCAGGAAGGAGTTGTATGAGTATGGGGTAAATGACGTTGTCTTATTACTTGAAGCATGCATGAAATACCGTGAGGTGTTCCCCAATATGTATAAAATGTACCGAACTCGAACCCTTTTGGGTTCACGACGCTAGCTAGTTTGTTGCATGGGTGTCTTCAAAATGCATTATTTGAACAGCGGTACGTTGGCACTGACCCATAACAATGCATATGTTCGACAGAGTAAGACCTACTCAAGTGTCTTATGTGAAATGTGAGTATGTGAAAAAGACTCGAAACGTGGACATTTGCCACGCCGTTAACCGAGGCGAAGTCTCGGTCAGTCGCTACTTTTTAGACGGGTACTACGAGCAGGACGGTGTACAACACGGCTTAGAATTGAATGGCTGCATGCATCATGGACACGAATGTCGGTATGATGCCTATGCGACACACGTGAACGAACCTGAAAAATTTACCAAAATTGTTTTTGGCAAAACCGAATCATTGTCGTGTTTCACATTCGTCTTAGAAGATGTCGCTCTTGTCCAGTGTCGCTACCCCAAAGGTAGTGTTCGTAGGACTAAAGATATCAATGTGTTTGTAGATGTGTTTACAATGGCTCATGCGCGACTGGAGTTGTACAACCTGATGGACAGGCTCGGTGACAGATTGCTATACTCCGATACCGCGATCTAGGGAGGGCGACTGGGACCCCCCGTTGGGGGATCATTTGGGGGAACTGATGAATGAAATAGACGATGGGGATCACATCACAGAGTTTTGCTCTAGCGGTCCTAAATCTTACGGTTATCAGACTGCCAAAGGCAAAGTGTGCATGAAAGCTAAGGGTATAGGTTGAATGTTAAAAATTCCAAAGCTATACGCTTAGACAGTCTGATTGGTCTGGTTGACAGCTATGTGATGGGGAACGATGACACGCAATGCATCATGGCTCATACTGAAAACATTGTGAGGAATAAAAAGACTCTCACATTGCACAACAAATCAGTTGTTAAAAAGTTTAAGGTGGTGCATAATAAATGCCCGACTTTTGCCCGATTTCACCACTCTTCCTTATGGCTACTGATCCAGTGTCGCATAGAGGGTCACGGGATGCTTCTGATTTTGATTTCAGGCTTCAACATCCATTTAGTTGTGTATTAAGTGGACCATCCAATTCTGGAAAGTCTTATTTTGTAAAACTTGTTGGAAAATGGTTTGAGTTTGATATCTAAAAAAAATTTAATTATTGTTTTTCTGTACGATTGTTGGCAACCTCTTTACGACGAATTTCATAAATTGTATGATATTAAATTTGTGGAAGGAATACCTCAGACTCTGAATGATGATGATTTACTACCCGTCAACAAAACTAACCTGCTGATTGTGGACTATATGATGCATCAAGCTAGCGGGAACGCTGAGATTGAACGGGTCTTTACGCAGTATGTGCACCATCATAATCTCAGCGCTATTTATATAGTTCAGAATTTATTTGTTCAGGGTAAATCCAGCCGTACCATCAGCTTAAACACCAATTACTTGATTCTGTTTAAAAATCCTCGGGATGTTAATCAAGTGGCAGTGTTAGGACGACAAATGTACCCCGGAAATGCAAAATACTTTATGGAGTGTTATCACGATGCTACCAGTCAACCTTTTGGATATTTAATGATAGACTATAAAGCAAAAACTCCTGAACAATACCGGCTCAGAACAGGTTTGCTTTCCGATCGTCAAGTGGTTTATCTCCAGAAAAAAAGAAGAATGTGATAAATAGTCATGTCCGCAAGACTTTGTAAGCATCTGCCTATGTTAAAACTGCTACATAAAGCCTCCCCTAAACACCATCGGCTTATTTTACAATTGGCGTCTGACTAATTAATTTTAACGTTGTGTGAAGTGGCTCTTAACATCCTATATGGTATGATTCCAGTCAGTCATCAACAGTACCAAAAACTAAAAAAGAGAAAAGCCGAAATTAAATTTGTTGCCAGTAAATTTTTTTGAATATTGGCCAAGAAGCGGATCTTCAACCGGAGAGGGGGGTTTATTCTACCACTCCTGAGCATTGCAATACCCTTTATTTCAATCTTAATAGCAGCTAGATGGGGGTGAGGATGGAGCATGCTGAGAAAATGTACTTAGTCCCTCAGCATCAGCTGGAAAAGTTGAAATCTGGAAATGGTTGTGAGAATATTCAACAGCTCGTAGAGAATGATCTGGATGATTCTGTGAGAAATATTTTACTCAGTACTGATTTGAATCAATATGAAAAAGCCAAACTTTACACAAACATCCTGAGCAGATTTTTGGCAATCGTTAAACAAGGCGATCGGGAGACCAGTATGCTAACGTTGGCATTACCCAACCCAGGCCCCGGTCATAAAGACGATGTCGTAGCCGCCAATGTCGAGGACGGTGGAAATGTGGAAGATGATGTTGGGGAAGTTCTGAAGAATGTACCGGCGAGAAGCGTGAAAAACAGTAGATACATATTAGACAAAATGTCTAAAGCTAAAGGAATAAGCTCTTGGTCTGAGTCGGGAGAGTTTGTGTTCAGGGGTAAAGCTGTACAAGGATCACACATGGTCGATTTGCTAAAAAATGTCACGGCTCCACAAAAGGGTCGGGATGACCGAAGACCTCTAGGATGGTCCGAGTTTCCACAGGCATTTGCCGAATTAAACATCCCTTTTTCTATGGTTCCGAATCACCATGTTAGACGTATGATCAACGGTCTAAAGAGTACGCCTGCTACACCAACGTCGTTTGCCTGCTCACCCCATATTCGACCGTCTAAAAAACCCAGACGATATGCCCGTTCTTCATCGAGACCGTCAGAATATGGCATTTTTAAATCACCGTCTATCGATAGAAGGCAATGGCTAGAATTTTAAAGCATCCATTTTATTTTCATGCATGGAATATTTGAAAAACATTAAACGCTGTATATGTGTGTGTGTGTGTGTGTGTCGACTGTTTGATCTGAAATAAAAATATTGAAAATTATGGATTTTTATGAATTTTTATTGTTTTTTAGAAAAATACAATATAGAGTGATTACTCAATCATGATTCAATGACATATTACACGTCTGCACACAATGAATACACACAAAAAATTTCATTACAACCATACGGACTTAATCTCTGCACAAAGAGTGATACCATTTTATAATTTTTTTATATAATCATAACAATATAGTTTCATCACATCGTGATAGTGCTGGCCGCAAGTATCTGATGAAAAATCCTGGACACGTCTGTCCGAATACATCACGTCAACATTGTTGTTAGGAAGTTTTCGATGGTGGCTGGAAAACGATCGCTGTAGGTGGGATTACCGAAACTGTCGAAAAAACACCCGGGTCCATCTTGAGGCAAATAAATAGCAAGCCAGTGCTCCTCTGGTAGGTGTGCCGGGTGTGTATTAATTATACACAACGCTGGTATGTTCCTTAAAGATTTTTTAGGTAGTTGATCGCTTGGGAGAACTCCGAGAAAATGAGTGTTGCACCTGATTTTATCCATGATCCCCTTGAGCTGTACCGTATTCATTTCAATAGTAATCCACCAGGACCTGTCTGCGGTTAGACACTTCAATGATACTGTCAAACACTGCATAAACAATCAAGTTAATAGTATGTGGCAGAATTTGTCTGAACCACGCTTCAAGTCTGATATTTCTGGATTTGATGAGGGATATGGCATCAGGCGCTAGGTTAAAGGTGTAAAGCGTGTACCCGTTCAGGAAATCGCTCCTGTCCTAATAAATAAATAAATCGCTCCTAATAAACACTAAATGCTCTGTTAATTTTGATCTTTCATTTTCGTGTAATACATCAATCGATCCTGTTCAGTTTCTATTTTTTTTCTGTATACTCACAATAAAAATTAAGTGTTTTGCTTTTTGACAAATAAAGAAGAATTAACATGATGCGATTTCTGCCTTCTCTCTGTCAGTAAACTCCCATTTGAAACGCGTTCGAAAATGATCTATAACTCCGCGAAAATTCAGTCAAACAGGCAAACAGACCCACGGGCATAAAGCTTGAGATCGCATCTTTTAAATGAAGTAATTTATATAAAAAACAAATATTCTCAGCTTCTGTAATCTGTATAAAAAGAGAGCGACTCCAGTCGACCTCATTACGAGCCATTCAAAAGTAATGTGACCACTCCCCGGAGAGCGCGTGCTATTCAAACACAAATTCTGAGAACACCCACATCAGCTGTAAACAAATCGCGATCGAGTGAGGCACAATATAGCCTACCTTATGGAGAAAAGATTCCTCAGAACAGTGCTGATATGAGGAGCAATATCTCCTGATATGAGGAGCAGATCCCGCTGAGGAGTGAGGTAGGCTGTTTTCTTTTCTCAAGTGTGGAATAACGTTATGGAATAACGTTAGTGTAGGCCTATGCAAAATTTCTGTGAGATGAATGAAGGGTACATATTTGTAAAGACTGTTTAGCCTAAATATGAATCGCGCGTCTGTGTGTGAAAGAATAAACTGCTTTGCTATAGCCTACAGAGATGAGTAAAAATCAACTGGAATATGTTGAAATAAAATGTATTTGTATAAGCAACGTATTAAACTGCAAATTAGCATTTATATGCCCTAATATTTCATAAAAACAACGTTACAGTCAGTCACTTGTTGACTAGATTTGGGTACAGTTTTTAGGCTACTGTAGAATATACTGCCACATCAAATAAGCTTTTGTTTAGCAATTTCTGCTCATATCTAACGTTATATATATATATATATATATATATATATATATATATATAAAATATTATTTTTGTCAAAAATAAAGTCATAGACTAAGATGTTAGATGTTCCAATGTTGGCTATATTCAAACTAATGAATACATACGATAAAATGTAGGCCTATAATCTTTTTTCTTTTTCTTTTTTACAAAGAAAGAGTACACTTGAAATATTGTTGAAATTGTAATTATTGTTGTAATTGTAACATTTTTAATAAAATAGCAAAACATATTTACAAGAGAGATGTAAGCGAAATCTTAAATGGTCAATATAAGTCTTCTTCTAAATACATCTTTTGTCCTTGCATTGTGGCTCAGTCAGTGTCACACCTGAATGAATGGCTAATTATGCAGAGTCATTACGCATAATGGGTGGGACATTGTAATCTCAGGTGTAAACTACTCCTCCCCCTCGCATATTGGCTTTCCAAGCAAAACCTGTTTTACACCATTTAAATCAATGTATTTTTTTTTGTGAACGATAAAGCAAGACTATTTTAACATCATTTTGAAGCTAGAACTCAAAGGGACAACATCCATTAGTCAAAAGTCTTGTGGACACATATTTAATATGTGTTTTGTGGTCTTAATTCAGCAACTTTCATTTTCATTTTTTCCAATAACCACGCATAAACATTATTCTCTTAAAAATACAAACATCTACATACACGTTGCTCGCATATTATGGTAGCCCTGTTTGTGCTATATAGAGTGAATTTACACCTTAGCCATTAACATGTTTATAAATAACTGAAAAAAGCACAAATGTCAAGGCATGTCAGAACATCTCAAGGACCCCTAAAACAGCTTGGTCCCCAGAGGGTTAAGACCGCGTCTTTTAAACGTTTTTTACCGCCTAAAGACGGATGGCGTATAATAAGCTTTTTTCATAAGCTCCGAAATGTTATTGTTTCAACCTCTGTAAAACAAATAACTCACATGTGCATAGTGGTTCAACCTTTTATTAAAAAACAACACATCTAATATTACAATCAGTAAACCAGGCTAAATAATGACTACATGTTATAAGTAAAAATAATAAAAGAATTAATAAAAGAAATAATGGTAGTACAAAACTCTAAATGATATAATGGCATTAGAGGATGGTGAAAAAAGGGTAACAGTAACATCACTGATAGTCTAACCAGTAGAGGAAATTTCTGCATGCCATCATGTTACAATCTAGGATGTAATTGACAAACATTTCGATAATTCTGTCTGTGTCGTCCTGATCATTGTCTTTTTGTTTTGGAATAATTAGCTTACATACATCTGCCACATACGCACACATACAGAGTACATCTGGGATTGCAAACTCATCGCTGCATTCAGTCATCATAACCAGAGCATCTTTTACCAGTACACACGGTGGCTCAATCCCGCAGACACATATGTTTGATAATTCACCCCAAGAATTAGGCGTACCTCTTATCAAACTCATTTGTTTCTTGAGATTTCTTACACGTTTGGTTTCAACATCAACATCAACGTCATCATCATCATCATCATCATCCGATTCACTTGAATACTCGATGACTCTTTGCATTAATGAAATCAGCTGTCTTCTGTAATGTCCTTTAAACATGAATTCCATGAAACTCTTCAGTACTGGCAGCAGCCATACTGGTGGGGTCTTGGTCACTCTCCATTCACAGTTGAGAGGTCTTGCCAGAGATCGACGACGTCGTAGACGATCTCCTTGCAGGATTGATCCAGAAGTTTTTCCCTGATTTCTTGTAGTTTGGTACCGATGAATGGTTCGTCTCTTAATTCATGCAGAATAGACCCGACTGCTCCTTGAATCGCCTGAGGATGGGATTTTAAGCCACGTTGGTTTAGGATAAATGCTATGATGAATCAAAGGTTAGGTTTAAACAGTTTGCAGACCAGTTCGTCAAAGTGAGTTTCGAAGAAGTATGTGGGGGGTTCATACAGGCAGGAATGTTGCAATTGGCTCGGATGATCCGTTGCACAGCCCTCACACTCTTCCTTCAGTTTGTCATCAATGAGGTGTTGTAGCAGCAGTACTATTGTGGCTTTTACGATTTTGAATCCAATGGCGCTGAAACATCCGTCCATAGCATCGAAACCGGGTTTATCAGAAGACTCGCCACCACTACACACATTAGTCAGGAAAGTCAGGTTGCGGTATCCAAGCTCAGTGCATAATTTATCCAGCCATCCTTTCTGCGTGTATCGGACGTGTCGGCCCCGTCTGTTAGAATACGATCAGTAGCATTGTTATCAGGCTAACCCAGCCATTAGGGAGGCACAAGCCAGTGCACTCTTAGTGCCGGTCCCAAGCCCGGATAAATGGGGAGGGTTGCGTTAGGAAGGGCATCCAGCGTAAAACATGTGCCAAATCACGAATTTGGTCACGAATAAGAATTTCATACCGGATCGGTCGAGGCCCGGGTTAACAACGACCGCCACAGGTATCGTTAGCCATCAGGGTACCGGTGGAAATTGGGCTACTGTTGGCCAAAGGAGGAGGAGGAGAGGAGGATGACGTCTACAGAGGCGACAGGAAGAGGAGAAGTGTAGGAGAGTGGAGGTTCGGGTTGGTACTTTAAATGTTGGCACTATGACTGGTAAAGGGAGAGAGTTAGCTGATATGATGGAGAGGAGAAGGGTAGATATGTTGTGTGTTCAGGAGACCAAGTGGAAAGGGAGTAAGGCCAGAAACATTGGAGGTGGGTTTAAACTGTTCTATCATGGTGTGGATGGAAAGAGAAATGGTGTAGGGGTGATTCTGAAGGAAGAGTACAGTAAGAGTGTAGTGGAGGTGAAGAGAGTTTCTGATAGGGTGATGATCGTGAAGGTGGAAGTTGAAGGGATGATGATAAATGTCATCAGTGCCTATGCTCCACAAGTCTGCTGTGAGATGGAGGAGAAGGGAAGATTCTGGAGTGAATTAGATGAAGTGGTATATGGTGTACCTAGAAATGAACGATTGGTGATTGGGGCAGACTTTAATGGACATGTAGGTGAGGGGAGCAGAGGTGATGAGAAGGTTATGGGTAGGTATGGCCTAAAGGAGAGAAATGTGGAAGGGCAGATGGTGGTAGATTTTGCTAAAAGGATGGAAATGGCAGTGGTGAATACGTATTTTAAGAAGAAGGAGGATCATAGGGTGACCTATAAGAGTGGAGGAAGGTGCACACAGGTGGACTATGTTCTATGTAGGAGATGCAACCTGAAGGAGATTGGAGACTGTAAGGTGTTGGCAGGGGACAGTGTAGCTAGACAGCATCGGATGGTGGGTCTGTAGGATGGTTTTGGAGGCGAAAAAGAAGAGGAGGAGAGTAAGGACTGAAAGAAGAATAAGATGGTGGAAACTGAAGGAGGAAGACTGTAGTGTGAGGTGCAGGCAAGAGGTCAGACAGAGGCTTGGTGGTGGTGAAGAGGTGCTGGATGATTGGGAAACTACCGCAGGAGTGACGAGGGAGGCAGCTAGAAAGGTACTTGGTGTGACATCTGGAAATAGAAAGGAAGACAAGGAGACGTGGTGGTGGAATGAGGAAGTGCAGGGGAGCATAAGGAGAAAGAGGTTAGCAAAACAGAGTGGGATGGACAGGGTGATGAGAAAAGTAGGCAGGAGTACAAGGAGATGCGGCAACAGGTAAAGAGGGATGTGGCGAAAGCCAAGGAAAAGGCATATGAGGAGCTGTATGAGAGGTTGAACACTAAGGAAGGAGAAAAGGATTTGTACCGATTGGCCAGGCAGAGAGATCGAGCTGGGAAGGATGTGTTGCAAGTTAGAGCAATAAAGGATGGAGATGGAAATGTGTTGACTAGTGAGGAGAGTTTGTTGAGAAGATGGAGGGAGTATTTTGAGCAGCTGATGAACGAGGAAAATGAGAGAGAGAGAAGGTTGGTGGTGTTAGTAAAGCAGGAAGTGGATAGGATTAGTAAGGAGGAAGTGAGAGCAGCGATTAAGAGGATGAAGAGTGGAAAGTCGGTTGGACCAGATGACATACCGGTAGAAGCATGGAGATGTTTAGGAGAGATGGCAGTGGAGTTTTTAACCAGATTGTTTAACAAGATTTTGGAAGGTGAGAGGATGCCTGAGGAATGGAGAAGGAGTGTGCTGCTACCGATCTTTAAGCATAAGGGAGATGTGCAGAACTGCAGTAACTACAGGGGAATTAAGTTGATCAGTCACACCATGAAGTTATGGGAAAGAGTAGTGGAAGCCAGGCTGAGAGAAGAGGTGACCATCTGTGAGCAACAGTATGGTTTCATGCCGAGGAAGAGCACCACAGATGCCTTATTTGCTTTGAGAACGTTGATGGAGAAGTATAGAGAAGGACAGAAGGAGCTGCATTGTGGATTTGTGGATTTAGAGAAAGCGTACGACAGAGTGCCAAGAGAGGAGTTGTGGTATTGTATGAGGAAGTCAGGTGTGTCAGAGAAGTATGTGAGGGTGGTGCAGGACATGTATGAGGACAGTGTGACTGCAGTGAAGTGTGCAGTAGGAACGACAGACGGGTTCAAGGTGAAGGTTGGACTGCATCAAGGATTGGCCCTGAGCCCTTTCCTGTTTGCAGTGGTGATGGACAGGTTGACGGACGAGGTCAGACAGGAGTCTCCCTGGACTATGATGTTTGCGGATGATATTGTGATTTGTGGTGAGAGATGTTTGCGGATGATATTGTGATTTGTGGTGAGAGTAGTGAGCAGGTTGAGAAGAGCCTGGAGAGGTGGAGGTACGTGCTGGAGAGGAGGGGAATGAAAGTCAGTAGGAGTAAGACAGAGTACATGTGCGTAAATGAGAGGGAGGGCAGTGGAGTGGTGCGGTTACAGGGAGAAGAGGTGAAGAAGGTGGAGGAGTTCAGGTACCTGGGGTGAACAGTGCAAAGTAATGGAGAGTGTGTTAGGGAAGTGAAGAAAAGAGTGCAGGCAGGGTGGAGTGGGTGGAGAAGAGTGACAGGAGTGATTTGTGATAGTAGAGTATCTGCAAGAATGAAAGGAAAAGTTTATAGGACTGTGGTGAGACCTGCGATGCTGTATGGATTAGAGACAGTGGCATTGAGTAAAAGGCAGGAAGCGGAGCTGGAGGTAGCAGAGCTGAAGATGTTAAGGTTTTCGTTGGGAGTGACAAGGATGGACAAGATTAGAAATGAGTTCATTAGAGGGACAGCGCATGTTGGACGTTTTGGTGACAAGGTGAGGGAGGCGAGATTGAGATGGTTTGGACATGTGCAGAGGAGGGACATGAATTATATTGGTAGGAGAATGCTGAGGATGGAGCCACCAGGAAGGAGGAAAAGAGGAAGACCAAGGAGGAAGTTCATGGATGTGGTGAGGGAAGACATGCAGGTAGTTGGGGTAAAAGAGGCAGATGTAGAGGACAGGGTGGTATGGAGACGGATGATCTGCTGTGGCGACCCCTAATGGGAGCAGCCGAAAGAAAAAGAAGAAGAAGAAGAAGCATTGTTATCAGGCTCAGCAAGACAACAGTTGACAGAGGCACCATAGCTACAGACATACTGCGATTCTGCGTCTTGAGACATGGCTTATAAAGACAAAGTGTGAGGAGGGGGAAGACTTAACTTGATTTTATAATGGCTGTAGAAGATGGGCGGGGACGGATGAGTGTATGTCGCACTGCGCTCACATCTCTCAGGATGGAACAGCTGCACTTTAATTTTATTATACCCGGCGTACGTCACACCACTTGAACATTTTGTTTATCGTTGAAAAAAGGAGACTCAGCAGACAGGCGTCGCTCCATTTGTACAACAATTGCATCGCGTACAGATCATGATGGTCATTTTGTAGAACAGTTCCTGAACTGTCACAAAGCTTTGTCTTATCTTTATATGTAAACACATTCATCCTCTTTCTTTTTAGAATGATCCCCGACCACACGGTACCGGACATTCTGAGCTTCCCCGTCCCACTCGGCGATGTACAATGGTTCGTTTCCACCATCATTCAAATCTTTCCATACACGGTAGTAAAATAATGTCCAGTCTTTATCAGGAAACACCAGGCATGGGTCTTCTCCCGGTACAAATTGACCGGGAGTATCGGACGTGTAGAGCGTAACAGTTCGAAACTGCTTATGAAATATATAGCCGAATATACGGTTACTATTCAGTATAAATTCCCCTTTTACAATGCTTGAATTATCATGAAGAAATTTTGTCAAATTGACATGTCCTGGAGCTTTTTCGCGGAGCCATCGTCAGATATTCCTCCATATCGTCATCCTCTCTACGCTCTGGAGTTTTAGGTGATCTTAAACAAGCCATATCGATGTGTTTCACAACATGTATCTGTCTTACAAAAAATGTGATCGACTATTTATACAAACCTGAGTGAATATAAGACAGACATTGGTATTTCAAACACCCCCTCCTGAAAAAACTTTCCTCTCACACCAACCAGATTACAATCATAAAACACACAACCATAAAAATTCCGGAAACACACACACAGTCAAAGGTCAACAAACAGGTAATCATAAAACCCCCATATATACAAACATACTGTCATAAACAGATATCACAAAAACATAAATCAAGGGGTCATAAATCATTTTGACACAAGCTACAGCATATTTCTACTGTCATCCTGTCCCATTTAGACTGCAAAAATGTTCAGAATGTGCTGTGACGTGAATATGTGTTTGTTTCTCACCAAATCCTCAGCCATAGACTGAACGCTGACATTAATGGACAGGCTTGCGAGTTGAGGAGGGTTTTGAAACTCTATAGAAAGTGCCTAGATCCATTGGCAGAAGGTCATCCTTAGAGATGACGCTAGTTTCTGTTCGGCACACATAAACACAGAACTGGTCTTTAACCCTCTGGGGTCTGAGGTGTTTTTGGGGTCCTTGAGATGTTCTGACATGCCCTGACATTTGTGCTTTTTTCAGTTGCTTATAAACATAGTAATGGCAAAAAAAAATTACACACTATTTAGCACAAACAGGGCTACCATAATATGTGAGCAACAAGAATGTACATGTCTGCATTTTTGAGAGAATAATGTTTATGCGTGGTTATTGAAAAAACTAAAAACTAAAGTTTCTGAAATAAGACCACAAAACACACACTAAATATGTGCCAATAAGACTTTTGTCTAATGGATGTCATCGCCTAGTGTTTTTTCTTCAAAATTATGTGAAAATCACCCTGCCTAATCCTTCACATAACACAATACATTGATTTGAATTTTGCAAAGCACTTTCTGTTTGGAAAGGCCATATGCGGAGTGGGCGTCACAGATCATGCATATGTAGTGGTTCACACCTGAGGACTGCATACTTAATGAGCCATTCATTCAGGTGAGTCACTGAGCCACAAGAATGCAAGAGCAACAGTTGGAAGCATCTCAATTCTTTTTTATTTTTCCACATATTGTGCTTGCAATTTGGCCTATAATAGCCAAGGAAAACATGTAATTGTGCAGTTAATTCTCATACTGTATTTTCAGTTTTGGAATATTTATCTTCTCCCCAAATTTGTCACTAATAAAACACAATAAAAATTATTTAAAGAAAAGGCTTATATTTACCTTTTAATAGTTTGTTTACATCTACCTTGTAAATATTTAAATAAACAACAATTCAAGTGTAATCTTTCTTTGTACAAACTAAAGTATACATTTTATCATACATATTTCAAAGTTAAGGATTTGATTGATTATTTGATTATTTTTGACAAAAAAATTGGCAAATAAAAGCTTATTTGAGGTGGCAGATATTTTACAGTAAAAATGTATAATCTATCCAAAACTAATCAACGAAATGTTGTCTTTCATATGTCTGTAACATAGGTCTTTCATTTTTATTATAAGGAATATAAATGCTAAAATGCTAAAAGGAATATAAACGAGAAAACACAGCCCCTCACAGGTTTGCGCCGTGGATTCCCGCGAGTCAGACGCGGATACTGTGTTTGTTTTAGGCTTGCGCAGTCTTCACTCGGACGCGCGCTTCAATCCGTTGTGGAGACTCTCTTTTCGTTCCAGTGAAATTACAAAACAAAATACACACACACACATGTCTCTGCCTGATATACAACCACTGATAAACATAATCTGATTTGACAAAAAAAAAAAAAAACTGTATGAGTGCAGATTCGAACTCAGAACCTCTGACACGCTAGGCAAATGTTCTACCACTAGACCACTTGAGTTCACGTATTTACTCACGTGAAAACTCGGTGTTTACTCGGCGTGATCAATTCGCTCTTGAATATGCTGCCGTTCGTCTGAGTTACAATCTTCCTCTGAGGAAAAGCCAAGGTGAGTTATTCCTTGCTGTCCAGAATCATCTGAAGAGCGTCTTTCCCGGAGAAACGCGCCATCCTCTCTAAACGCGATGAACTATCAGTGAATCTGATCTGATGAAACTTCGTGTTTTCAAGGCATTGATCGGGGGGCGGGTGCGAAGCATAGATCACCTAAACTATTTACCATGTCAATAGCGCCGGGGGCGGGGCGGCCTCAGTTCATTATAGAGATAATTAGGCAGAAGGAAAAAACGGTACCTCTCCTTGCTTTCAAACGGATTACATGAGTTGAAAACATTTGTTTTTTTTATTAATTACTTCATTTAAAAGAAGAGATTTCAAGCTTCATAAAGACATATATCACGTGCCTGTGTGAGAAGTATTCGCTGAGTTATGATTCATTTTCGGACGCGTTTCAGAATGGACTACACGGACAGAGAGAAGGCAGAACTCGCTCCGTGATTATTTTTCTTAATTTGGCGAAAAGCACAACACTTTGTTTTTATTGTGAGTATACAGAAAAATAATACACATTTAACAGAATCGATTGATGTATGAAACTCCTATGGAAAATCAAAGTCAACAGAGTATTTATGAGTTTCTTTTACACTGATAAAAAAAAAGCGAGCTGGTATCGCCGGCGATACCGCCGACCTCAGGGGGTTAAACGCAATATGAACCATATCTATCTTTTACCTTATACTTCTAAGAAGGTTTGACTAAATAAATACTTGCTTGTTTACACAATTGGTTTCATAGTACAATTCTCATGTCCCAGCTGCCCACACAAAACAAGATGGTATTTTCTGGTTTTCTCTCTGTAGTATTGATTTTTAGCTCAATAATCAATAGATCTGATCAACACAGTTATGCTCTGTCATGCATAAACAGACCTAAAAAATATAACAGACTCAAGCAGGTCTCTTTGGGCCTCTCTGAGGCAACACTCACTAGCTTCAAAGGAGTCCATTTGGCGTGAGATACTGCATCATTTAACACTGTACTTATGAAATAAAAATACAGAAGAGTAAAGTCTTCTTTAGATTTATTAAACATCAGTCATTTGGAGCTTTCTCTCAGGTCAGAGTCTAAGCTTCTTTTCAGATGAATTATTGACTTGTCTGGATCACTATCTCTGCTCTGTGAAGGCTTGATAAACTCCCTTTTGCTGTCAAACCTCTCTAATGATTCTGATCAGTTCCCATGAAAACCAGAAAAACATGAAGAGACAGTGGAGGACGCAGCCGCATGCTAAGGACATGTAGTGGGTTTGCTTAAGTATACCATTGGGTCGTTCTCCTCCAGGTCATAGACTCTTGTTTCAACGTTGCAAAAGGAAGATCCAGACTGTTTGTCGTCACCTGGAGTAACACATGTACACAACACGTCAGAATGCATTTTGCAGGCATGGCCCACCTTCGTTAAATTAATTTATTAAAAAAAGAGGACGGATTGTGGCATTGGTACTAGGTCAATCATTAGAGGGGATTGCGAGGTGCCATTTAGGCGAACAACTTTTGGACAAAAAGTTGTCTGTAATAGGGAGTAATTATTGGAATAGCTTACCGCACTCAATAAGACAGTGTTCTACATATTAAACATCACCTTAAAAAAGTGGCTTATGTTGAACCAGGTGTGTAAAAAGTTTACTTAGACATTTTAAATAATGTGTTTGGGTTTTTTGTCTATTAGTGTTTTATGTATATTTGAGTATGTGTCCTTGTATGTACCTGCCTAGGGACTATGGATGTTAATTAGCAATGTTGCTATAATCCAATTTATTTACATTTTGTATTTTATACTAATGTTCATTAACATGCATTGTCCCTATCAAATAAATAAACAAATGCTATTTTTTTACCTCTCACTAAACATGAAAGTTGCATTATTCTCTGTGTATACTGCACTTATCAGTAACATTTTATATATCATATACTTATATATGTTATTAGCAAGTCTTGGCTTATGAATATTAAAAAAAGGCATGCTTAACCCCCTGAGGTCGGCGGTATCGCCGGTGTGATCTGCTCGCTTTTTTTTTATCAGTGTAAAAGAGACTCATAAATACTCTGTTGACTTTGATTTTCCATAGGAGTTTCATACATCAATCGATCCTGTTAAGTGTGTATTTTTTTGTGTATACTCACAATAAAAACAAAGTGTTGTGCTTTTTGCCAAATAAAGAAAAATAAACACGAAGCGAGTTCTGCCTTCTCTCTGCCAGTGAAGTCCATTCTGAAACGCGTCCGAAAATGAACCATAACTCAGCGAATACTCAGTCACACAGGCACACAGGCATGAAGCTTGAATTCTCTTCTTTTAAATGAAGTAATTTTTATAAAAAACAAATATTCTCAGTTTATGGAATCTGTATGAAAAGAGAAAGATGTCAGTCGTTCTCATCTCAGCTCATTAAGTTTAAATGTGACTCCGCCCACGGCGAGCGC
Source organism: Rutilus rutilus (assembly GCF_951802725.1). Classification (NCBI taxonomy): domain Eukaryota; kingdom Metazoa; phylum Chordata; class Actinopteri; order Cypriniformes; family Leuciscidae; genus Rutilus; species Rutilus rutilus. The sequence goes on from NC_140226.1 coordinate 1,336,327, forward strand.
GCGCTATTCAAACGCAAATGATTGAGGCAATCCACACAAACCCCATATCAGCTCGAGAAAACACATCAAGCTTATTCAGATCATTGTACTTGTTTACACCATCTCGCTGCGCTGTGAGGAATACTATCGTAATAATAATAATGGAAAATGTACCTCAGAAATGCTGGTATTTCGAGGAACAGATGCAGCTGAGCTGAGGAATACTGCAGTACGTTTTTTTTTTTCATTCTCAAGTGAATCGCGTTTCTGTGTGTGAATGAATGAACGGCAGAGATGCGCGCTGTTTACCACAGCTTGCAAAAAGAATGAATGTTTCGCTTTTAGCAAACTGTATTGCTATACTGAGTAAAAATCGACTGAAATATGTTGAAATAAAATGTATTTGTATAAGCAACGTATTAAACTGCAAATTAACATTTATGTTTCTTATAATAAAAACGAAAGACCTATGTTACAGACATATGAAAGACAACATTTCGTTGATTAGTTTTGGATAGATTATACATTTTTACTGTAAAATATCTGCCACCTCAAATAAACTTTTGTTTGCCAATTTTTGCTCATATGTTAAATATAGTATGTTTTGTCAAAAATAAAGTAATCAAATAATATGTTATAGTGTTTATTCCAATGTAGCCTAGGCTATATTCAAGTAATGAATCCTTAACTTTGAAATATATATGATAAAATGTATGCTTTAGTTTTTACAAAGAAAGATTACACTTGAATTGTTGTTGTAATTGTAACCTTTTTAATAAAAAATATATATTTACAAGGTAGATGTAAACAAACTATTAAAAGGTAAATATAAGCCTTTTCTTTAAATAATTAGGGCCCGAGCACCGATGGTGTGAGGACCCTCTTGGAATTGCTCTGTTTATTATTATTATTAGGGCCCAAGCCCTGAAAGGGCGAAGGCCCTATTGTTTCCGGTAGGATTATTTATTATTAGGGCCCAAGCCCTGAAAGGGCGAAGGCCCTATTGTTTTCGGTAGGATTATTATTAGGGCCCAAGCCCTGAAAGGGCGCAGAGCCCTATTGTTCTTCTAAGGATTATTTATTATTATTTTTTATCAACCTTTCGGGCACTTTTGGGGCCCTTAACGTGCTCGAAAACTCTTGAAACTTTGCACACGGGTCAGAACCCGCGGCCATTAGGGCCGGGCTGAAGCTGGGACACGGGCGTGGCAGGGAGGCTCGACAGCGCCCCCTGGAACGGGGTCCGAAAACTTGGTCCATAAATCAAACACGCTTGCATGTAATAATATGAAACTCGGTACACATATAGATCTCATCGGGCCAAACAACTTTCGTACTTTTACTTTTTACGCCAGCCCAACAGGAAGTCGGCTATTATGGGTTGTTTGGAAAACGCATGCTGTGGAATTTGATGTACTCCTCCTAGGAAATTCATCCATTCGCCTCAAAACTCGGTGTGCATGAAGTCAAGACATTGAGGATGATAAATTGCGGACGGATTTTTGATATCTCGAACGGTTTGGCCAAGGCGAGGAAACGAATTTATGGCGAATAATGGGACACAGGAAGTGTATTATAACTTCTGCATACATTGACTGATCTTGATAAAACTTCAGCAGTGTGTTCGTGGTCAGAGGCCGATCACATTGATGTGACTATTGTGAGTCAAAGTTATAGCGCCACCAACTGGCAGCAGGAAGTGTGTCACTTTCAAAATGCTTTGAAATCACCCTCTTATTTTTACCCGATTTGCTTCAAACTTTATGTGTATAATGTAAACACACGGCAGATGTAGACCTGTGAAAGGATTTTTGATATCTTTAATACTGTTGCCATGGCAACGCTTCAAACTTTAATATTCTTTTTTGATGCTTTTGAGACTCTTAACATACTTGAAATTGGATGAAACTCGACAGACACATCACATTTATTAGCCCGTAGACATGTGCAAAGTTTCAGAAACGGGCGTGGTGAGGGGCTCAGTAGCGCCACCTTTAGTCATAAATGGGGCGGTTAGTTTTATCAACAGCAACAAAACTTGGTATGTGTATTGTTCTCATCAAGACGGACAACTTTCTAATTGACATTAACCATCTCCGACCAACAGGAAGAGAGATATTTTGGTTTGAATGTGGATTTTCTGAAGAATTTTCTCTCCCTCTCTCTGTGTCTGTGTGTGTGTGAGGGGAGGGGGGGGATTTGACTATTGCTTTTATATTGTTAATCAAGGTTTCAGGGGCTTTTGGGGTCCTTAACGTGCTCAAAAACTCTTGAAACTTTGCACACAGGTCAGAACCCACGGCCATCAGGGCCGGGCTGAAGCTGGTACCCGGGCGTGGCAGGGGGGCTCAACAGCGCCCCCTTGAACGGGGTTCTAAAACTTGGTCCATATATCAAACACGCTTGCATGAATTAATATGAAACTCGGTACACATATAGATCTCATCGTGCCGAACAACTTTCCCCTGGTCAAGTTTTACGCCAGCCCAACAGGAAGTCGGCTATTATGGGTTGTTTGGAAAACGCTTGCTGTGGAATGTGAAATACTCCTCCTAGAAAATTCACCGTGTCCCCTCCAAACTCGGTGTGCATGTAGTCAAGATTTTGAGGATGCTAAATTGCGGACGGATTTTTGATATCTCGAACGGTTTGGCCGTGGCGAGGAATCGAATTTATGGCGAGAAAAGAGAAACACGAAGTGGAATAACTGCTGCATACATTAACTGATCTTGATGAAACTTCACCAGTGTGTTCGTGGTAAGAGGCCGATCAGATGGATGTGGCTATTGTGATTCAAAGTTATAGCGCCACCAACTGGCAGCAGGAAGTGTGTCACTTTCAACATGCTTTTGACAAAAGTGGGGGGGTTAGTTTTAACTACAGTAAAAAAAACTCAGTTCATATATTGATCTCATCGACCCGGACAACTTTCTAATTTAAAGTCATTAGCTCTGACCATCAGGAAGTCAGATATTTTGGTCTGAATGTGGATTTTTTTGCAAAATCAGCCTCTGAATTTTTAGCCACCTTTATCGAAGTGGTTTATTTTATTCCCACCAAACTTTTTCAACATGATAAAAATATATTAATGATGCTAAATTGTGAACGGATAATAAATATCTCAAACGGTTTTGCTATGGCGAGGGATTAAAGTATTGTCTAAAAAGTAAACAGTAAAAGGCTCATATATTCTAAAAATGTAATTATACACCATTTATTACTATATAAAAGTATACAAATATCAGAACTTAACTCATTTTATTCTTTTTTTTCAATTTAAGAATGAAGTTTAAGTTTAAAAACTGCCAGAATGGTTGTTTAGTCTAAACAATAAATAAATAAAGTCAAACATAGTGCTATACTGCCCTCTTGTGTTCAAAATCATGTAGGCCTATTATATCTATATAAAAATATACTAGGTATGTGACAGTGAGAATATTTTACCACCGGTTAACTGACGTGTGACACCGCTGGGGGCTTTTTAATCGCTAACTTAAAAACGAAAGTAAAATATGTTCGTCCGCACGGACATTGATAATGGTGCGGAGCAGAGCGAGCTTTTTCAATAAATTCCTATGGAAGGAGCAATGACCTAAAAAACGTTGACTCTGTTCTGCTCGTTCCTCGCTGAGGACGCGCACCATTATGAATGCCTGTGCAGCCGTGGCCCGTGAGCATTTTAGTTTCATTTTCGGGGCGGATTGCTTGAATGTATTTTAAAAATGCACAATGTTGTGTTTTATTGCTACTGTACAAAAATATAAGTTAACACTTTGCAGTTTGAATGATGTTCCAAACAAAATGACAGAGAATGTTTTTATGTGTCCACTGTACATTCGCGCCCTCGTTTTAGTGATTCCCAAGTTATTTTTTCATTTAAGTTTTTTCATTGTTCTAATCAGGTCAGGCAAGTAAAATTATCTGTGTCTTATCCCTTACATTTTTATATAATATATATACACTACTGTTCAAAAATGTGGGGTCAGTAAGATTTTTAAGCGAAGTTTCTTCTGCTCACCAAGGCTGCATTTATTTGATTACAAACAAAAACAGTAATATTGTAAAATAGTATTCCAATTTAAAACAGCTGCTTTCTATTTTAATATATTTTAAACTGTTATTTATTCCTGTGATCAAAGCTGAGTTTTCAGCATCATTACTCCAGTCGTCACTGTCACATGATCCTTCAGAAATTATTCTAATATGATGATTGATGCTCTAGAAACATTCATTATTATTTTAAATGTCGAAAACAGTTGTGTACAGTCTTTGATGAATAGAAAGTTCAAAAGAACAGCATTTATCTGAAATCTAAAGCTTTTGTAACATTAAACACTACCGTTCAGAAGTTTGGGGTCAGTAATAATTTAAATTTAAATTTTGGGGGAAAGAAATAAAATAAATCAATACTTTTATTCATCGAGAATGAGTTAAACTGATCAAAAGTTACAGTACATACATTTATAATGTTAAAATTTTTTATATTTGAAATAAATGCTGTTCTTTTGAACTTTACATTCATCAACGCATTTTGAAAAAAAATCTGTACACAACTGTTTTCAACATTGAAAATAATAATTAATATTTATTGACCATCAATCATCATATTAGAATGATTTCTGAAGGATCATGTGACACTGAAGACAGGAGTAATGATGCTGAAAACTCAGCTTTGATCACATAAATTAATTACAGTGTAAAATATTTTAAAATAGAAAACAGCTGTTTTAAATTGGAATAATATTTCACAATATTACTGTTTTTGTTTGTATTTTTATTCAAATAAATGCAGCCTTGGTGAGCAGAAGAGACTTCTCCTAAAAACATAAAAAATCTTCCTGACCCCAAACTTTTGAACGGTATATATATATATATATATATATATATATATATATATATATATACACATACATAAATACATATATATGTGTGTATATGTTTGTATAATATATATATATATATATATATATATATATATATATATATATATAAATATAGCTGCGAGCAGCGATGGAGGGCCAAAGCCGGCGGTACCGCCACCCCGGTGCCTACACTAAGGCGGGTGGCGGTGCCACCGGCTTGGGCCCGCAATCGCTGCTCGCAGCTATATTTATTATTATTATTAGGGCCCAAGCCCTGAAAGGGCGCAGAGCCCTATTGTTCTTCTAAGGATTATTTATTATTATTTTTTATCAACCTTTCGGGCACTTTTGGGGCCCTTAATGTGCTCGAAAACTCTTGAAACTTTGCACACGGGTCAGAACCCGCGGCCATTAGGGCCGGGCTGAAGCTGGGACACGGGCGTGGCAGGGAGGCTCGACAGCGCCCCCTGGAACGGGGTCTGAAAACTTGGTCCATAAATCAAACACGCTAGCATGTAATAATATGAAACGTCTCGGTTACGTATGTAACCCTCGTTCCCTGAGTAGGGAACGGAGACGTTACGTCGGATGACGACGAATGGGGTTTCGCTTAGAAATCCTATCATCTTCGAGTATTAAAACACGAGCCAATGGCAAAGAAATGCCATGGGTCTGCGGAATTTGCATAGCGTAACTCCGCCCCACCCTGGGGGTATATAAGGAAGTCGCTGGCAAGATGCAGATATGTCTTCGCTGAGGAGCCGAGACTGAACTCAGGCGTTCCAGCGGTACAGCGGAAGTGGCAGGGAGACGTAACGTCTCCGTTCCCTACTCAGGGAACGAGGGTTACATACGTAACCGAGACGTTCCCTTTCGTTGTCACTCCGAGTTACGTCGGATGACGACGAATGGGGTTCCCGTATAATCACGGCACCTCTCGACTGTCTTCCAGTGCCCTGCGTAAGTCTGAGCTCCCTGTCGTGAGACTAGCACGGACGAAGGAGTCCTACTTAACACAGGAATACCAAGGTACACTGGGAAGCATATCCAGTGGAAATATGCAATCATGCCCAACCCGAAGGGGGGGACTTGGAATACACATATGACCCCGAAGGGCTGCATACGGAGTAACACTGGGGTGTCCAGCCGCAGGTGGAATATTTCAACCCCAGGGGTGGCAAGGTGGCTTGCCAAGGGAAAGACACATGCTCAAAGAGGCTTACAGTGGAATACACATGTGGGGGTCGCCCGAAGGGAACCATGCACATGGTGGCACCTAGCCAAGCGCGAAAGCTGCCCGTGGCATAACTCTGGCGTTGACGTCATCAGTGCTGGAGGAGACTCAGGGCTTATGAGGCTCACCTGAGGAAATATCGCACGTATCCCATCCGTGGAGAGGAATGGCGAGCAAGCGAAGACACCTGAGCAGAACCTAGTACCGGCTAGTTGAAGCGAGTACATGAGAAGAAACAGGCTCTACTCGGAGATTGTAAAATCTCGCAAAAGTGTTAGGTGTCGCCCAGCCTGCAGCTCTGCAGATGTCTGTTAGCGAGGCGCCATGCGCTAGAGCCCAAGAGGATGCCACACTCCGAGTGGAGTGGGCCGTCACACCAAGGGGGCACGGTCGACCTTGCTGCTGGTAAGCCAAAGCAATGGCGTCCACTATCCAGTGAGACAACCTTTGTTTGGAGAGAGCCTTTCCCTTCAGCTTCCCACCATGACAGACAAAGAGCTGGTCTGAGGTCCTGAAACACTGCGTTCTGTCTACGTAAGCACGAAGGGCGCGTACTGGACAGAGCAGTGCCAAGGCTGGGTCTGCCTCCTCCAAGGGCAGCGCTTGCAGGTTCACTACCTGATCTCGAAAGGGTGTGGTAGGAACCTTGGGCACATATCCAAGCCGGGGTCTCAGGATCACGTGAGAGTTAGCCGGCCCGAATTCCAGGCACGCTTCGTCAACCGAAAATGCCTGCAGGTCCCCTACCCTCTTGATGGAGGCCAATGCAACCAGGAGCGCTGTCTTCATTGACAGGAACTTAAGCTCCACTGATTGCAAAGGCTCAAATGGAGCCCTCTGCAGGGCAGTCAGAACCACTGCGAGGTCCCAAGAGGGTACGAGGGGAGGGCGAGGAGGATTTAGTCTCCTCGCTCCCCTCAGGAACCTGATGATCAGGTCATGCTTCCCCAGAGACTTACCTTCAACTGCATCGTGATGTGCGGCAATGGCGGCAACATACACTTTCAGGGTGGAGGGAGACAGCCTTCGCTCCAACCCTTCTTGCAGGAAGGAAAGCACGACACTGATCGGGCATTTCGTGGGTTCTTGCTGTTTGGAAGAACACCAGTTGACGAAGAGGTTCCACTTCAACGCATAGGCATGTCTCGTGGACGATGCTCTAGCGGAAGTGATGGTAGCCACCACCGCTGGTGGTAGGGTACTCAAACCTGCCTCGTCCCGTCCAGAAGCCACACGTGGAGGTTCCAAAGACCGGGACGAGGGTGCCAAAGGGTGCCCCGTCCCTGAGAAAGGAGGTCCTTCCTCAGAGGAATTGGCCAGGGAGGTGCTGTCGCAAGGAGTATGAGTTCTGAGAACCAGGTGTGGCTGGGCCAGTATGGGGCAACCAATATAACCTGCTCCTTGTCCTCCCTGATCTTGCGCAGGGTCCGCGCAAGAAGGCTCACTGGGGGAAACGCATACTTGCGTAGGCCCCTCGGCCAGCTGTGCGCCAGTGCATCCGTGCCGAGCGTGCCCTCGGTCAGGGAATAAAACAGGTCGCAATGGGACGAGTCGTGGGAGGCAAACAGGTCTACCTGTGCGTCGCCGAACTGATCCCAAATCAGCTGAACCGACCGGGGATGGAGTCGCCATTCTCCAGCGAGAGGCTGAACTCGAGACAGCTCGTCGGCCGCCTGGTTCAGGTGTCCCGGGATATAAATGGCTCGAAGCGACCTCAGATGCTTCTGACTCCATATAAGGAGGTGGCGGGCGAGTTGCGACATACGGCGGGAGCGTAGACCACCTTGATGGTTGATGTACGCTACTGTTGCGGTATTGTCTGATCGGACTAGTACGTGCTGACCCCTGAGCAACGCATGGAAACGGTGCAGGGCGAGACGTACAGCCAGCAACTCGAGGCAATTGACATGCCAAAGGCGCTGGGGTCCTGTCCAGGAGCCCGCGGCAGCATGACCATTGCACATGGCGCCCCAGCCCGTGGTGGAGGCATCTGTTGTAACAACAACATGCCGGGAAACTCGTTCTAAGGGCACTCCGGCCCGTAGAAAGCTGAGGTTCGACCACGGGGTGAAGGTCTGACGGCAGGCCGGAGTCACTGGGACCCGGAGCTTGCCGTGTTGCCATGCCCACCTCGGGACTCGATCGCGAAGCCAAAGCTGAAGCGGTCTCATATGAAGCAATCCGAGCGGCGTTACTGCGGCTGCGGATGCCATATGCCCCAGGAGCCTCTGAAAAAGTTTCAGTGGGACCGCACTCTTGCCCTCGAACTGGCGAAGACAAGTCAGCAGTGACTGCGCGCGCTCGCTCGTAAGCTGCGCGCACATGGCGACCGAGTCGATTTCCATACCGAGAAAAGAGATCCTCTGCACTGGGCAGAGTTTGCTCTTCTCCCAGTTGACCCGAAGGCCCAGACGAGCTAGGTGCCGGAGCACAAGATCCCTGTGTTCGCAAACCTGGTCTCGAGAGTGAGCTAGGATCAGCCAGTCGTCGAGATAGTTCAGGATGCGAACCCCGTGTTCCCGGAGGGGAACAAGGGCTGCCTCGACGACCTTCGTAAAGACGCGAGGAGACAGGGCTAGCCCGAAAGGGAGAACCGCGTACTGGTATGCCCGCCCCTCGAAAGCAAACCGTAGAAACGGTCTGTGTCGAGGTAAAATGGAGACATGGAAGTAGGCGTCCTTCAGGTCGATCGCTGCAAACCAATCCTGTGGCCGCACACACTCGAAAATGCGTTTGGCCGTGAGCATCTTGAACGGCAGCCTGTGGAGGGAGCGGTTCAGGACGCGCAGGTCCAGGATCGGTCGTAACCCACCCGATTTCTTCGGAACAATGAAGTAAGGGCTGTAGAAGCCGGACCTCATTTCGGCTGGAGGGACAATCTCGATCGCACCCTTCGCCAGTAGGGTGGCGACCTCCGCTCTCATGACAGGGGCATTGCCACCGACCATAGTGAAGCGGACTCCGCTGTAGCGGGGAGGAGATCGCGCGAACTGAATCGCGTAGCCGAGCCTGATGGTTCTCGCGACCCAGCGGGACAATCTGGGAAGCTCTAGCCAGGCTTCCAGAAAGTGCACCAGCGGGGTCATACGAACCACAGACGTTCCGTCGGGGGTGCAGCGAGGCGGAATGACCGGCCCAGGCGTGGGTGGCATAGCGGCCCAGTGCGGGGGCACGGTCATTAGCCGCGTCCTGCCAGAGGAGGCCAGGGGAGGACCAGCGTCCCACAGGGGCGTGCTCTGGCAGGGGTCTGGCGACAGAGGGGGACGAGAGGAGCGTGGCCCGTGGGCGGCGCGTGCTCTCGTCCGCACACTCCGTGTGCTCAGAGATGGGGTAGTGAGTTCTTTCTTTAACCATTTTAGGGTGCTGCCCGTCGTGGGACGAGCAGCGGGAATGGGAAAACCAAGGATTCTCCCCCGGCCCTCCACCGGGGGAAGGAGCGGCCCTGCAACCGGCTCCTGAACAGAACTCAACGCCATCTCTGAGCAGCCCGTCTCAGGAGCGCCGCTTAGCCTGGCGTTTAGCGGGGCACGGGGCGGGAGAGGGCTGTGGCGCCTTCCTACGGCTTCCTCTCCGACGCGACCCGGAAGCAGCGGACTGCTGGGGCCGATCGGGAGGGGGGGGAACCGTAGGAGGGCGCCCTCGGCGGCGAGCGGGCTGAGGCACCTGTGCCGACGGCTGCGCCGCCGGAGCAGCGGGCCGCCGGGGCAGGACGTGTTTTAAAGCCTCAGTCTGCTTCTGGGCAGTCGAGAACTGCTGGGCGAAGTCCTCGACTGCACCGCCGAACAGGCCAGCCTGGGATATGGGGGTGTCGAGGAACCGGGTCCGCTCGGCCTCCCGCATATCAGCCAGGTTTAGCCATAGGTGTCGCTCCTGGACCACCGAAGTGGCCATCACCTGACCCAGCGAGCGTGCGGTCACCTTCGTCGCTCGGAGAGCAAGGTCGGTGGCGGCACGCAACTCATCAAAGAGTGCTGGGTCAGACCTCCCCTCGTGCATGTCACGCAACATCTGGGCCTGGTAGACCTGCAGAGTCGCCATGGCATGCAGTGAGGAGGCCGCCAGCCCCGCAGCTCTGTAGGCCTTCGCCACAAGGGTGGAGGAGAACCTACAGGCCTTGGAGGGGTGCTTTGGGTCCCCGCGGGAAGAAGCACTCTGAGGACACAACTGCATCGCAACAGAGCGTTCAACCTGGGGAACCACAGTGTACCCTTTGGCGGCCGCCTGATCAAGGGGAGGCAAGGCGGAGGCGGTCGCCGAGCGATCACGGGAAGACAATGGTGCCTTCCAGGACCTCGTGACCTCCTCATGCACATCCGGGAAAAAAGGCATTGGGGTTGGCCGCCGACGCGGATCAGCAGCCGCACCCAAAAACCAATCGTCCAGCCGCGAACGAACCGGCCCAGGTGGCGGGGACCACTCAAGACCGATCGCCGCGGCTGCCCGGGAAAGCATGGCCGTCATCTCGGGATCAGACTCGGACAATGCTGGGACACCCGAGGGTGGCAGCACAGCCGAATCCTCACTTCCCGAGGACTCCTGCCCACCTTGTGATGCAGCGATCGACATTGAGTCTTCCTCTGGAGCGCCGAATGAAACTCGCGGCAAGTCAGAGGACTGTACAGCGGTTTCCACGCGGACACTCGCGGGTTGCACGGGAACAGAGGGAAGTGTGGAGCGTGGAATAGTCGCCGCTTTGTTCCACACTGTAACCCTCAGATCACCCTGGCCGCCAGCCGAAGTACCAGCCCTCTCGGGACCAGTAGATCGGGGTGCGGATGAGGGGACTCTCACATTAAGATCATTGAGTCTCGATCTCAACCGTGCGATGGGCATGTTCCCGCAGTGGGAACATGACTCATCCACAAACGCTGCCTTGGCGTGATCGACACCCAGACACACAAGACAGCGATTGTGCCCATCAGAGTCAGATACAAATAGACCGCAACCAGAAGTGCACGGGCGAGGCATCTTTAAAAAGACGTGCCGCGTGCAATGCTCTTTTGTGAAAGGAGATTTCTCCGCAGAGTGTTGAAGCGACCAGGGAGAGAACACACAAACTCTGGCAAATCACTGCACAGATCAGCAGGGAATGTGCACTCGCTGGAACTCGCTGTCACACCAACACCTGGAGAGAGGCTCGTCTCGAAGAGATAAAGAGATGAACTCAGGATTTGGCTGTGGAGTGAAGTAGATCAACTTGGCTCCGAAGCGAAAACATATCTGCATCTTGCCAGCGACTTCCTTATATACCCCCAGGGTGGGGCGGAGTTACGCTATGCAAATTCCGCAGACCCATGGCATTTCTTTGCCATTGGCTCGTGTTTTAATACTCGAAGATGATAGGATTTCTAAGCGAAACCCCATTCGTCGTCATCCGACGTAACTCAGAGTGACAACGAAAGGGAACTCGGTACACATATAGATCTCATCGGGCCAAACAACTTTCGTACTTTTACTTTTTACGCCAGCCCAACAGGAAGTCGGCTATTATGGGTTGTTTGGAAACGCATGCTGTGGAATTTAATGTACTCCTCCTAGGGAATTCATCCATTCGCCTCCAAACTCAGTCAGCATGAAGTCAAGACATTGAGGATGCTAAATTGCGGACGGATTTTTGATATCTCGAACGGTTTGGCTGTGGCGAGGACACGAATTTATGGCGAATAATGGAAACAGGAAGTGTGTTATAACTTCTGCATACATTAACTGATCTTGATTAAACTTCAGCAGTGTGTTCGTTGTAAGAGGCCGATCACATGGATGTGACTATTGTGAGTCAAAGTTATAGCGCCACCAACTGGCAGCAGGAAGTGTGTCCCTTTCTAAATGCTTTGATATCACCCTCTTATTTTTACCCGATTTGCTTCAAACTTTATGTGTATAATGTAAACACACGGCAGATGTAGACCTGTGAAAGGATTTTTTATATCTTTAATACTGTTGCCATGGCAACGCTTCAAACTTTAATATTCTTTTTTGATGCTTTTGAGACTCTTAACATACTTGAAATTGGATGAAACTCGACAGACACATCACATTTATTAGCCCGTAGACATGTGCAAAGTTTCAGAAACGGGCGTGGTGAGGGGCTCAGTAGCGCCACCTTTAGTCATAAGTGGGGGGGTTAGTTTTATCAACAGCAACAAAACTTGGTATGTGTATTGTTCTCATCAAGACGGACAACTTTCTAATTTACATGAACTATCTCTGACCAACAGGAAGAGAGATATTTTGGTTTGAATGTGGATTTTCTGAAGAATTTTCTCTCCCTCTCTCTGTGTCTCTGTGCGTGTGAGGGGAGGGGGGGGGGGGGGGGTTTGACTATTGCTTTTATATTGTTAATCAAGGTTTCAGGGGCTTTTGGGGTCCTTAACATGCTCAAAAACTCTTGAAACTTTGCACACAAGTCAGAACCCCCTGCCATCAGGGACGGGCTGAAGCTGGCACCCGGGCGTGGCAGGGGGGCTCAACAGCGCCCCCTTGAACGGGGTCCCAAAACTTGGTCCATAGATCAATCACGCTTGCATTAATTAATATGAAACTCGGTACACATATAGATCTCATCGTGCCGAACAACTTTCTCCCGGTCAAGTTTTACGTCAGCCCAACAGGAAGTCGGCTATTATGGGTTGTTTGGAAAACGCTTGCTGTGGAATGCGAAGTACTCCTCCTAGAGAATTCATCCAATCCCCACCAAACTTGGTGTGCATGAAGTCAAGACATTGAGGATTCTAAATTGCGGACGGATTTTTGATATCTCGAACGGTTTGGCCGTTGCGAGGAAACAAATTTATGGCGAGAAAAGAGAAACACGAAGTGGTATAACTTCTGCATACATTAACTGATCTTGATGAAACTTCACCAGTGTGTTCGTGGTAAGAGGCCGATCAGATGGATGTAACTATTGTGAGTCAAAGTTATAGCGCTACCAACTGGCAGCAGGAAGTGTGTCACTTTCAAAATGCTTTTGACAAAAGTGGGGGGGTTAGTTTTACCCACAGTTACAAAAATCAGTACGTACATTGGTCTCATCGAGCCGGACAACTTTCTAATATACAGTTATTAGCTTCGACCAATAGGAAGTCAGATATTTTGGTTTGAATGTGGATTTATTTGCAAATTCAGCCTCTGCTTTTTACCCACTCCTGCTAAGTGTTTTTTTTTTATTCACACCAAACTTTTTTAACACGATGAAAATACATTAAAGATGCTAAATTGTGAACGGATATTAAATATTTCAAACGGTTTTGACATGGCGAGGGATTAAAATAATGTCAAAAAAGGAATCAGAAAACATCTCATATCTTCTTAAAATTTAATTATACACCATTTATTTTTATATAAAATTATACAAATATCAGAACTAAACCGAAACAGAACTAGTTTTGGGTTTATTCAGTTTTTTTTCAATTCAAGAATTATGTACAAGTTTAAAATCAGCCAGAATGCGCTATTTAGTAAAAAAAAAGTCATACATAGGGCTATACTGCCCTCTTGTGTTCAAAATCAGGTAGGCCCATTGTATATTGTATTTATATATAAATATAATAGCGATGTGACTGAGAATTTTTTCCCACTGGTTAATTGATGTGTGACACCGCGGCGGGGGCTTTTAAATCGCTAACTTAAAGGGATACTCCACTTTAAATTGAAAATTCTGTCATACTCACCCTCATGTTGTTTCAATCCTTTATTAATTTCTTTCTTCTGCTGAACAGAAAGGAAGATATTTAGAAGAATGTCAGTAACCAGACAGTTTCTGGTCTCATTGACTTCCATAGTATACATTTTTTTCCTACTATGGAAGTCAATGGGATCAGAAACTGTCTGGTTACTGACATTCTCCTAAATATCTTCCTTTCTGTTCAGCAGAAGAAAGAAATTCATAAAGGATTAAAACAACATGAGGGTGAGTATATGGTGACAGAATTTTAATTTTAAAGTGGAGTATCCCTTTAAAAGCGAAAGTGAAATACGGTCGTCCAGTAGGAATGAACTAAAAAACATTCACTCTGTTCTGCTCGTTCCTCGCTGTAGACGCGTTAATGCCCATGCAGCCGTGAGCATTTTAGTTTCATTTAAAAAATAGCGCCATTTCGGGGGTGGGATTGCTTGAATGTTTTTTTACAAAAGCACAATGTTGTGTTTTATTGCGAGTGTACATAAATGTAAGCTTAGCGTTAAGTTCTGCCAGGAAGACTCAATCAGCGCGTTATGAATTAACTCACTTCTAACCAATCATGTGTTAACACTCTCAGTATAAAAGAATGGTACTTACATCCGTCTGAGTTCGCAGATACTGACGGCGCCAATTACCTCCATCCTCCCCAACCACCTCCAAGATGGTCCTTTCCCTCCATCCTCCCCACCACCACCAGGATGGTCCCTTCCTTTACCTCCAGGGGGTCGGCTGCGCCCCTGCCTTCATCTTCAGGCGGGATTTGCAGATTCCGTTACCCTCGCATTGCTTGCTAAGGACGGGGCCTACGCCAAAGACTATGCTTGCTGAGCTATTAATACATTTACTCTTGTTATATCATTTTATCTCCCGAGTCTTTCTGGTAGAAATATAAACACAGTGCAGTTTAAATGATGTCCTGTATGAACAAACCGACGGAGTAGCCTATGTTTTTTTGTTTCCACTGTTCGATCGTGCCCACGCCTCACACACACACACACACACACACACACACACACACACACACACACACACACACACACACACACACACACACACACTGTGCATTCCAGCATTGCAATCTTGACATCGCAGCCGGTTCATTACAGCCGTAATAAAATATAATAATAAATATAAATAGTCAACCTATTTGCAGCAAATGATAGTAGATTTTAGATCAATATATTTGTTTTCCTTACAATTTTAATTAACACTAACTTTATTCTCATCTGAATTATAAATAATTTATTTCTGTATAAAATAATACCATTAAAAAATATATTTGATTGTCTTTTTTAATCAATGGAGAATGTGTGACTTAAAAATAAACAGATTAGTGCTCGGTTTGAGGACAAGAAATGAAAACCAATGCAATATAATGAATGTCCAAAAACGTTCGCTCTTCTCTGCCCGTTCCTCGCCTCGCCATATATATATATATATATATATTTATTTATTTATTTTTTGTTACATATATATAATGTATATATATATATATATATATTAATTTTTTTGTTACATTTTTATATCTATCTATCTATCTATCTATCTATCTATCTATCTATCTATATATATAAATATAGCTGCGAGCAGCGATGGAGGGCCCAAGCCGGTGACACCGCCACCCCGGTGGCTTTAGTGTAACTAAAGGCACCAGGGTGGCGGTGCCACCGGCTTGGGCCCGCAATCGCTGCTCGCAGCTATATTTATTATTATTAGGGCCCAAGCCCTGAAAGGGCGAAGGCCCTATTGTTTTCGGTAGGATTATTATTATTAGGGCCCAAGCCCTGAAAGGGCGAAGGCCCTATTGTTTTCGTTAGGATTATTATTAGGGCCCAAGCCCTGAAAGGGCGCAGAGCCCTATTGTTTTCGTTAGGATTATTATTATTATTATTATTATTATTATTATTATTATTGTTGTTCAAGGGTTCGGGGGCTTTTGGGGCCTTTAACGTGCTCAAAAACTCATGAAACTTTGCACACAGGTCAGAACCTGCGGCCATTAGGGCCGGGCTGAAGCTGGTACCCGGGCGTGGCAGGGGGGCTCAACAGCGCCCCCTGGAACGGAATCCGAACACTTGTCCATAAATCAAACACACTTGCATATAATAATATGAAACTCGGAACAGATATAGATCTCATCGGGCCGAACAACTTTCGTGCTCTAAGTTTTACGCCAGCCCAACAGGAAGTCGGCTATTATGGGTTGTTTGGAAACGCATGCTGTGGAATTTAATGTACTCCTCCTAGGGAATTCATCCAATCGGCTCCAAACTCGGTCAGCATGAAGTCAAGACATTGAGGATGCTAAATTGCGGACGGATTTTTGATATCTCGAACGGTTTGGCCGTGGCGAGGAAACGAATTTATGGCGAATAATGGAAACAGGAAGTGTGTTATAACTTCTGCATACATTAACTG
>NC_140226.1:1357500-1425000 GCF_951802725.1 Rutilus rutilus
GGCGTGGCTGGGGGGCTCAACAGCGCCCCCTTGAACGGGGTTCTAAAACTTGATCCATATATCAAACACGCTCGCATGAATTAATATGAAACTCGGTACACATATAGATCTCATCGGGCCGAACAACTTTACCCCGGTCAAGTTTTACGCCAGCCCAACAGGAAGTCGGCTATTATGGGTTGTTTGGAAAACGCTTGCTGTGGAATGTGAAATACTCCTCCTAGAAAATTCACCGTGTCCCCTTCAAACTCGGTGTGCATGTAGTCAAGACTTTGAGGATGCTAAATTGCGGACGGATTTTTGATATCTCGAACGGTTTGGCTGTGGCGAGGAATCGAATTTATGGCGAGAAAAGAGAAACACGGAAGTGGAATAACTTCTGCATACATTAACTGATCTTGATGAAACTTCAGCAGTGTGTTCGTGGTAAGAGGCCGATCAGATGGATGTAGCTATTGTGAGTCAAAGTTATAGCGCCACCAACTGGCAGCAGGAAGTGTGTCACTTTCAACATGCTTTTGACAAAAGTGGGGGGGTTACTTTTAACTACAGTAAAGAAAAAATAGTTTCTATATTGTACTCATCAAGCCGGACAACTTTCTAATTTACATTCAATAGCTCTGGCCATCAGGAAGTCAGATATTTTGGTCTGAATGTGAATTTTTTTGCAAAATCAGCCTCTGAATTTTTAGCCACTCCTCTTAAACTATTTATTTTATTCGTACCAAACTTTTTCAACATGATGAAACTACATTAATCCCTCGCCATAGCAAAACCGTTTGAGATATTTATTATCCATTCACAATTTAGCATATTTAAAGTAAAAATCTTCTAAAAATGTAATTATATACCATTTATTTCTATATAAAAGTATACAAATATCACAACTAAACCCATTTTATTCTGTTTTTGCAATTCAAGAAGAATGAAAAAGTTAAAAACAGGCTATTTAGTGCTATTTGGTTCAACAAAAAAGCAAACATAGGGCTATACTGCCCTCTTGTGTCCAAAAGGACATCAAAATAGTATATAAAACTTTTTACCAGGTAGGCCAATATTGTATTTAAATATACATTTATTAGGTATGTGTCTGAGGATATTTTCCCACCGGTTAATCGACGTGTGACACGAGTGGGTGCTTTTAAATCGCTAATATAATAGTGAAAGAAAAATAATGATAATGTTGCACACACAAATCATACACATGTGGGAAAGAATGATGCTTTTAAACAACACTAAACCGCCATTAGGTGTCGCCAGGCATCCATCTTAATAAGCGAGTCATTGATTCATTCGTTCAAACGATTCGTTCGAATGAGTCGATCATGATTAAGACAGATGTTTATGGATTGATCATTCAATCTTTGAGTCAACCGATTCGTTAAAAATGCTGAATCGTTCAGTTATGAGAAAACACGTGATGCGTGATGGTTCTGCCGTGATCTTTGTTTAACTATTTTCGCTGCTGAAACAGAACAAAAACAGTCAACATTGCATCTAAAATGTAAGTGACTTAATTGTAACTGTTTATTAACCTGTTGTATGAAATCTAGGGGTGGGAGAAAAAATTGATTCTTAGATGCATCGCGATGCGGACGTGGACGATTCTGAATCGATTCACAAATGTCAAAAAATCGATTCTCTAAAAAAATATTTTTCTAATAACGTAATATTGACGGAAGGCAAAAGGCGGAACTCTAAGCGGACGTGCGTGCAGTCTGTGGTGCGCACATAACAGAGAAGTTTCTTCTGCTCACCAAGGCTGCATTTATTTGATTAAAAATACAAACAAAAACAGTAATATTGTAAAATAGTATTCCAATTTAAAACAGCTGCTTTCTATTTTAATATATTTTAAACTGTTAATTATTCCTGTGATCAAAGCTGAGTTTTCAGCATCATTACTCCAGTCGTCACTGTCACATGATCCTTCAGAAATTATTCTAATATGATGATTGATACTCAAGAAACATTCATTATTATTTTAAATGTCGAAAACAGTTGTGTACAGTCTTTGATGAATAGAAAGTTCAAAAGAACAGCATTTATCTGAAATCTAAAGCTTTTGTAACGTTAAACACTACCGCTCAAAAGTTTGTGGTTAGTAATAATTAAAATTTTATTTTTGGGGGAAAGAAATAAAATAAATCAGTATTTTCAATCAGTATAAATCAATTTTCTCTCCCTCTCTCTGTGTCTGTGTGTGTGTGAGGGGAGGGGGGATTTGACTATTGCTTTTATATTGTTAATCAAGGTTTCAGGGGCTTTTGGGGTCCTTAACGTGCTCAAAAACTCTTGAAACTTTGCACACAGGTCAGAACCCACGGCCATCAGGGCCGGGCTGAAGCTGGTACCCGGGCGTGGCTGGGGGGCTCAACAGCGCCCCCTTGAACGGGGTTCTAAAACTTGGTCCATATATCAAACACGCTTGCATGAATTAATATGAAACTCGGTACACATATAGATCTCATCGTGCCGAACAACTTTCCCCTGGTCAAGTTTTACACCAGCCCAACAGGAAGTCGGCTATTATGGGTTGTTTGGAAAACGCTTGCTGTGGAATGTGAAATACTCCTCCTAGAAAATTCACCGTGTCCCCTCCAAACTCGGTGTGCATGTAGTCAAGACTTTGAGGATGCTAAATTGCGGACGGATTTTTGATATCTCGAACGGTTTGGCCGTGGCGAGGAATCGAATTTATGGCGAGAAAAGAGAAACACGAAGTGGAATAACTGCTGCATACATTAACTGATCTTGATGAAACTTCACCAGTGTGTTCGTGGTAAGAGGCCGATCAGATGGATGTGGCTATTGTGATTCAAAGTTATAGCGCCACCAACTGGCAGCAGGAAGTGTGTCACTTTCAACATGCTTTTGACAAAAGTGGGGGGGTTAGTTTTAACTACAGTAAAAAAAACTCAGTTCATATATTGATCTCATCGACCCGGACAACTTTCTAATTTAAAGTCATTAGCTCTGACCATCAGGAAGTCAGATATTTTGGTCTGAATGTGGATTTTTTTGCAAAATCAGCCTCTGAATTTTTAGCCACCTTTATCTAAGTGGTTTATTTTATTCCCACCAAACTTTTTCAACATGATAAAAATATATTAATGATGCTAAATTGTGAACGGATAATAAATATCTCAAACGGTTTTGCTATGGCGAGGGATTAAAGTATTGTCTAAAAAGTAAACAGTAAAAGGCTCATATATTCTAAAAATGTAATTATACACCATTTATTACTATATAAAAGTATACAAATATCAGAACTTAACTCATTTTATTCTTTTTTTTCAATTTAAGAATGAAGTTTAAGTTTAAAAACTGCCAGAATGGTTGTTTAGTCTAAACAATAAATAAATAAAGTCAAACATAGTGCTATACTGCCCTCTTGTGTTCAAAATCAGGTAGGCCTATTATATCTATATAAAAATATACTAGGTATGTGACGTTGAGAATATTTTACCACCGGTTAACTGACGTGTGACACCGCTGGGGGCTTTTTAATCGCTAACTTAAAAACGAAAGTAAAATATGTTCGTCCGCACGGACATTGATAATGGTGCGGAGCAGAGCGAGCTTTTTCAATAAATTCCTATGGAAGGAGCAATGACCTAAAAAACGTTGACTCTGTTCTGCTCGTTCCTCGCTGAGGACGCGCACCATTATGAATGCCTGTGCAGCCGTGAGCATTTTAGTTTCATTTTCGGGGCGGATTGCTTGAATGTATTTTAAAAAAGCACAATGTTGTGTTTTATTGCTACTGTACAAAAATATAAGTTAACACTTTGCAGTTTGAATGATGTTCTGAACAAAATGACAGGGTATGTTTTTATGTGTCCACTGTTCAATCGCGCCCTCGTTTTAGTGATTCCCAAGTTATTTTTTCATTTAAGTTTTTTCATTGTTCTAATCAGGTCAGGCAAGTAAAATTATCTGTGTCTTATCCCTTACATTTTTATATAATATACACTACTGTTCAAAAATTTGGGGTCAGTAAGATTTTTAAGCGAAGTTTCTTCTGCTCACCAAGGCTGCATTTATTTGATTAAAAATACAAACAAAAACAGTAATATTGTAAAATAGTATTCCAATTTAAAACAGCTGCTTTCTATTTTAATATATTTTAAACTGTTATTTATTCCTGTGATCAAAGCTGAGTTTTCAGCATCATTACTCCAGTCGTCACTGTCACATGATCCTTCAGAAATTATTCTAATATGATGATTGATGCTCAAGAAACATTCATTATTATTTTAAATGTCGAAAACAGTTGTGTACAGTCTTTGATGAATAGAAAGTTCAAAAGAACAGCATTTATCTGAAATCTAAAGCTTTTGTAACATTAAACACTACCGTTCAGAAGTTTGGGGTCAGTAATAATTAAAATTTTAATTTTGGGGGAAAGAAATAAAATAAATCAATACTTTTATTCATCGAGAATGAGTTAAACTGATCAAAAGTTACAGTACAGACATTTATAATGTTAAAAAAAATTATATTTGAAATAAATGCTGTTCTTTTGAACTTTACATTCATCAACGCATTTTGAAAAAAAATCTGTACACAACTGTTTTCAACATTGAAAATAATAATTAATATTTATTGACCATCAATCATCATATTAGAATGGTTTCTGAAGGATCATGTGACACTGAAGACGGGAGTAATGATGCTGAAAACTCAGTTTTGATCACATAAATTAATTACAGTGTAAAATATTTTAAAATAGAAAACAGCTGTTTTAAATTGGAATAATATTTCACAATATTACTGTTTTTGTTTGTATTTTTAATCAAATAAATGCAGCCTTGGTGAGCAGAAGAGACTTCTCCTAAAAACATTAAAAATCTTCCTGACCCCAAACTTTTGAACGGTATATATATATATATATATATATACATACACATATATAAATATATATATATATACATAAATATATATATATATATATATATGTTTGTATAATAAATACATATATATATATATATATATATATATATATATATATATATAAATATAGCTACGAGCAGCGATGGAGGGCCAAAGCCGGTGGTACCGCCACCCCGGTGCCTTTAGGTAACTAAAGGCACCGGGGTTGCGGTGCCACCGGCTTGGGCCCGTAATCGCTGCTCGCAGCTATATTTATTATTATTATTAGGGCCCAAGCCCTGAAAGGGCGAAGGCCCTATTGTTTTCGGTAGGATTATTAGGGCCCAAGCCCTGAAAGGGCGAAGGCCCTATTGTTTTCGGTAGGATTATTAGGGCCCAAGCCCTGAAAGGGCGAAGGCCCTATTGTTTTCGGTAGGATTATTTGTTATTATTATTATTATTTTTTTCTACTTCTCGGGCACTTTTGGGGTCCTTAACATGCTCGAAAACTCTTGAAACTTTGCACACGGGTCAGAACGCGTGGCCATCAGGGCCGGGCTGAAGCTGGTACCCGGGCGTGGCAGGGGGGCTCGACAGCGCCCCCTGGAATGGGATCCGAACACTTGTCCATAAATCAGACACGCTTGCATGTAATAATATGAAACTCGGTACACATATGGATCTCATCGGGCCGAACAACTTTCGTGCTCTAAGTTTTACGCCAGCCCAACAGGAAGTCGGCTATTATGGGTTGTTTGGAAACGCATGCTGTGGAATTTAATGTACTCCTCCTAGGGAATTCATCCAATTGGCTCCAAACTCGGTCAGCATGAAGTCAAGACATTGAGGATGAAAAATTGCCAGGGGATTTTTGATATCTCGAACGGTTTGGCCGTGGCGAGGAAACGAATTTATGGCGAATAATGGAAATAGGAAGTGTGTTATAACTTCTGCATACATAAACTGATCTTGATGAAACTTCAACAGTGTGTTCGTTGTCAGAGGCCGATCACATGGATGTGACTATTGTGAGTCAAAGTTATAGCGCCACCAACTGGCAGCAGGAAGTGTGTCCCTTTCAAAATGCTTTGAAATCACCCTCTTATTTTTACCCGATTTGCTTCAAACTTTATGTGTATAATGTAAACACACGGCAGATGTAGACCTGTGAAAGGATTTTTGATATCTTTAATACTGTTGCCGTGGCAACGCTTCAAACTTTAATATTCTTTTTTGATGCTTTTGAGACTCTTAACATACTTGAAATTTGATGAAACTCGACAGACACATCACATTTATTAGCCAGTAGACATGTGCAAAGTTTCAGAAACGGGCGTGGTGAGGGGCTCAGTAGCGCCACCTTTAGTCATAAGTGGGGGGTTTAGTTTTATCAACAGCAACAAAACTTGGTATGTGTATTGTTCTCATCAAGACGGACAACTTTCTAATTGACATTAACTACCTCCGACCAACAGGAAGAGAGATATTTTGGTTTGAATGTGGATTTTCTGAAGAATTTTCTCTCCCTCTCTCTGTGTCTCTGTGTGTGAGAGGGGAGGGGGGAATTTGACTATTGCTTTTATATTGTTAATCAAGGTTTCAGGGGCTTTTGGGGTCCTTAACGTGCTCAAAAACTCTTGAAACTTTGCACACAAGTCAGAACCCCCTGCCATCAGGGACAGGCTGAAGCTGGTACCCGGGCGTGGCTGGGGGGCTCAACAGCGCCCCCTTGAACGGGGTCCCAAAACTTGGTCCATAGATCAAACACGCTTGCTTGAATTAATATGAAACTCGGTACACATATAGATCTCATCGGGCCGAACAACTTTCCCCCGGTCAAGTTTTACGCCAGCCCAACAGGAAGTCGGCAATTATTGGTTGTTTGGAAAACGCTTCCTGTGGAATGCGAAGTACTCCTCCTAGAAAATTCACCGTGTCCCCTCCAAACTCGGTGTGCATGTAGTCAAGACTTTGAGGATGCTAAATTGCGGACGGATTTTTGATATCTCGAACGGTTTGGCCGTGGCGAGGAATCGAATTTATGGCGAGAAAAGAGAAACACGAAGTGGAATAACTTCTGCATACATTAACTGATCTTGATGAAACTTCAGCAGTGTGTTCGTGGTAAGAGGCCGATCAGATGGATGTAACTATTGTGATTCAAAGTTATAGCGCCACCAACTGGCAGCAGGAAGTGTATCACTTTCAACATGCTTTTGACAAAAGTGGGGGGGTTAGTTTTAAATAAGTAAAAAAAAACTCAGTTCATATATTGATCTCATCGACCCGGATAACTTTCTAATTTAAAGTCATTAGCTCTGACCATCAGGAAGTCAGATATTTTGGTCTGAATGTGGATTTTTTTGCAAAATCAGCCTCTGAATTTTTAGCCACCTTTATCTAAGTGGTTATTTTATTCCCACCAAACTTTTTCAACATGATAAAAATATATTAATGATGCTAAATTGTGAACGGATAATAAATATCTCAAACGGTCTTGCTATGGCGAGGGATTAAAGTAATGTCAAAAAAGGAACCACTAAAAGGCTCATATATTCTAAAAATTTAATTATACACCATTTATTACTATATAAAAGTATACAAATATCAGAACTTAACTCATTTTATACTTTTTTTTCAATTTAAGAATGAAGTTTAAGTTTAAAAACTGCCAGAATGGTTGTTTAGTCTAAACAATAAATAAATAAAGTCAAACATAGTGCTATACTGCCCTCTTGTGTTCAAAATCAGGTAGGCCTATTATATCTATATAAAAATATACTAGGTATGTGACGGTGAGAATATTTTACCACCGGTTAACTGACGTGTGACACTGCTGGGGGCTTTTTAATCGCTAACTTAAAAACGAAAGTAAAATATGTTCGTCCGCACGGACATTGATAATGGTGCGGAGCAGAGCGAGCGTTTTCAATAAATTCCTATGGAAGGAGGAATGACCTAAGAAACGTTGACTCTGTTCTGCTCGTTCCTCGCTGAGGACGCGCACCATTATGAATGCCTGTGCAGCCGTGAGCATTTTAGTTTCATTTTCGGGGCGGATTGCTTGAATGTATTTAAAAAAAGCACAATGTTGTGTTTTATTGCCACTGTACAAAAATATAAGTTAACACTTTGCAGTTTGAATGATGTTCTGAACAAAATGACAGAGTATGTTTTTATGTGTCCACTGTTCAATCGCGCCCTCGTTTTAGTGATTCCCAAGTTATTTTTTCATTTAAGTTTTTTTCATTGTTCTAATCAGGTCAGGCAAGTAAAATTATCTGTGTCTTATCCCTTACATTTTTATATAATTATATAAATATATAATACACTACTGTTCAAAAATTTGGCGTCAGTAAGATTTTTAAGCTAAGTTTCTTCTGCTCACCAAGGCTGCATTTATTTGATCAAAAATACAAACAAAAACAGTAATATTGTAAAATAGTATTCCAATTTAAAACAGCTGCTTTCTATTTTAATATATTTTAAACTGTTATTTATTCCTGTGATTAAAGCTGAGTTTTCAGCATCGTTATTCCAGTCGTCACTGTCACATGATCCTTCAGAAATTATTCTAATATGATGATTGATGCTCAAGAAACATTCATTATTATTTTAAATGTCGAAAACAGTTATGTACAGTCTTTGATGAATAGAAAGTTCAAAAGAACAGCATTTATCTGAAATCTAAAGCTTTTGTAACATTAAACACTACCGTTCAGAAGTTTGGGGTCAGTAATAATTTGAATTTTATTTTTGGGGGAAAGAAATAAAATAAATCAATACTTTTATTCATCGAGAATGAGTTAAACTTAT
The DNA here is from genome assembly GCF_951802725.1 of Rutilus rutilus. Lineage (NCBI taxonomy): Eukaryota > Metazoa > Chordata > Actinopteri > Cypriniformes > Leuciscidae > Rutilus > Rutilus rutilus. Next base: position 1,366,192 of record NC_140226.1, read on the forward strand.
AAAAAGTTACAGTACAGACATTCATAATGTTAAAAAAAATTATATTTGAAATAAATGCTGTTCTTTTGAACTTTACATTCATCAACGCATTTTGAAAAAAAATCTGTACACAACTGTTTTCAACATTGAAAATAATAATTCATATTTATTGACCATCAATCATCATATTAGAATGGTTTCTGAAGGATCATGTGACACTGAAGACGGGAGTAATGATGCTGAAAACTCAGCTTTGATCACATAAATTAATTACAGTGTAAAATATTTTAAAATAGAAAACAGCTGTTTTAAATTGGAATAATATTTCACAATATTACTGTTTTTGTTTGTATTTTTAATCAAATAAATGCAGCCTTAGTGAGCAGAAGAGACTTCTCCTAAAAACATTAAAAATCTTCCTTACCCCAAACTTTTGAACGGTATATATATATATATATATATATGTTTGTATATATATATATATATATATATATATATATATATATATATATATATATATATATAAAAATATAGCTGCGAGCAGCGATGGAGGGCCAAAGCCGGCGGTACCGCCACCCCGGTGCCTTTAGGTAACTAAAGGCACCGGGGTTGCGGTGCCACCGGCTTGGGCCCGTAATCGCTGCTCGCAGCTATATTTTGTTATTATTATTATTATTTTTTTCTACTTCTCGGGCACTTTTGGGGTCCTTAACATGCTCGAAAACTCTTGAAACTTTGCACACGGGTCAGAACGCGCGGCCATCAGGGCCGGGCTGAAGCTGGTACCCGGGCGTGGCAGGGGGGCTCGACAGCGCCCCCTGGAACGGGATCCGAACACTTGTCCATAAATCAGACACGCTTGCATGTAATAATATGAAACTCGGTACACATATGGATCTCATCGGGCCGAACAACTTTCGTGCTCTAAGTTTTACGCCAGCCCAACAGGAAGTCGGCTATTATGGGTTGTTTGGAAACGCATGCTGTGGAATTTAATGTACTCCTCCTAGGGAATTCATCCAATCGGCTCCAAACTCGGTCAGCATGAAGTCAAGACATTGAGGATGAAAAATTGCCAGGGGATTTTTGATATCTCGAACGGTTTGGCTGTGGCGAGGAAACGAATTTATGGCGAATAATGGAAACAGGAAGTGTGTTATAACTTCTGCATACATTAACTGATCTTGATTAAACTTCAGCAGTGTGTTCATTGTAAGAGGCCGATCACATGGATGTGACTATTGTGAGTCAAAGTTATAGCGCCACCAACTGGCAGCAGGAAGTGTGTCACTTTCAAAATGCTTTGAAATCACCCTCTTATTTTTACCCGATTTGCTTCAAACTTTATGTGTATAATGTAAACACACGGCAGATGTAGACCTGTGAAAGGATTTTTGATATCTTTAATACTGTTGCCATGGCAACGCATCAAACATCAATATTCTTTTTTGATGCTTTTGAGACTCTTAGCATGCTTGAAATTGCATGAAACTCGACAGACACATTACATTTATTACCTAGTAGACATGTGCAAAGTTTCAGAAACGGGCGTGGTGAGGGGCTCAGTAGCGCCACCTTTAGTCATAAGTGGGGGGGGTAGTTTTATCAACAGCAACAAAACTTGGTATGTGTATTGTTCTCATCAAGACGGACAACTTTCTAATTGACATTAACTACCTCCGACCAACAGGAAGAGAAATATTTTGGTTTGAATGTGGATTTTCTGAAGAATTTTCTCTCCCTCTCTCTGTGTCTCTGTGTGTGAGAGGGGAGGGGGGAATTTGACTATTGCTTTTATATTGTTAATCAAGGTTTCAGGGGCTTTTGGGGTCCTTAACGTGCTCAAAAACTCTTGAAACTTTGCACACAAGTCAGAACCCCCTGCCATCAGGGACAGGCTGAAGCTGGTACCCGGGCGTGGCAGGGGGGCTCAACAGCGCCCCCTTGAACGGGGTCCCAAAACTTGGTCCATAGATCAAACACGCTTGCATGAATTAATATGAAACTCGGTACACATATAGATCTCATCGGGCCGAACAACTTTCCCCCGGTCAAGTTTTACGCCAGCCCAACAGGAAGTCGGCTATTATTGGTTGTTTGGAAAACGCTTCCTGTGGAATGCGAAGTACTCCTCCTAGAAAATTCACCGTGTCCCCTCCAAACTCGGTGTGCATGTAGTCAAGACTTTGAGGATGCTAAATTGCGGACGGATTTTTGATATCTCGAACGGTTTGGCCGTGGCGAGGAATCGAATTTATGGCGAGAAAAGAGAAACACGAAGTGGAATAACTTCTGCATACATTAACTGATCTTGATGAAACTTCAGCAGTGTGTTCGTGGTAAGAGGCCGATCAGATGGATGTAACTATTGTGATTCAAAGTTATAGCGCCACCAACTGGCAGCAGGAAGTGTGTCACTTTCAACATGCTTTTGACAAAAGTGGGGGAGTTAGTTTTAACTCCAGTAAAAAAAACTCAGTTCATATATTGATCTCATCGACCCGGACAACTTTCTAATTTAAAGTCATTAGCTCTGACCATCAGGAAGTCAGATATTTTGGTCTGAATGTGGATTTTTTTGCAAAATCAGCCTCTGAATTTTTAGCCACCTTTATCTAAGTGGTTATTTTATTCCCACCAAACTTTTTCAACATGATAAAAATATATTAATGATGCTAAATTGTGAACGGATAATAAATATCTCAAACGGTTTTGCTATGGCGAGGGATTAAAGTAATGTCAAAAAAGTAAACACTAAAAGGCTCATATATTCTAAAAATTTAATTATACACCATTTATTACTACATAAAAGTATACAAATATCAGAACTTAACTCATTTTATTCTTTTTTTTTTCAATTTAAGAATGAAGTTTAAGTTTAAAAACTGCCAGAATGGTTGTTTAGTCTAAACAATAAATAAATAAAGTCAAACATAGTGTTATACTGCCCTCTTGTGTTCAAAATCAGGTAGGCCTATTATATCTATATAAAAATATACTAGGTATGTGATGGTGAGAATATTTTACCACCGGTTAACTGACGTGTGACACTGCTGGGGGCTTTTTAATCGCTAACTTAAAAACGAAAGTAAAATATGTTCGTCCGCACGGACATTGATAATGGTGCGGAGCAGAGCGAGCGTTTTCAATAAATTCCTATGGAAGGAGGAATGACCTAAGAAACGTTGACTCTGTTCTGCTCGTTCCTCGCTGAGGACGCGCACCATTATGAATGCCTGTGCAGCCGTGAGCATTTTAGTTTCATTTTCGGGGCGGATTGCTACTGTACAAAAATATAAGTTAACACTTTGCAGTTTGAATGATGTTCTGAACAAAATGACAGAGTATGTTTTTATGTGTCCACTGTTCAATCGCGCCCTCGTTTTAGTGATTCCCAAGTTATTTTTTCATTTAAGTTTTTTTCATTGTTCTAATCAGGTCAGGCAAGTAAAATTATCTGTGTCTTATCCCTTACATTTTTATATAATTATATAAATATATAATACACTACTGTTCAAAAATTTGGCGTCAGTAAGATTTTTAAGCTAAGTTTCTTCTGCTCACCAAGGCTGCATTTATTTGATTAAAAATACAAACAAAAACAGTAATATTGTAAAATAGTATTCCAATTTAAAACAGCTGCTTTCTATTTTAATATATTTTAAACTGTTATTTATTCCTGTGATCAAAGCTGAGTTTTCAGCATCATTATTCCAGTCGTCACTGTCACATGATCCTTCAGAAATTATTCTAATATGATGATTGATGCTCAAGAAACATTCATTATTATTTTGAATGTCGAAAACAGTTATGTACAGTCTTTGATGAATAGAAAGTTCAAAAGAACAGCATTTATCTGAAATCTAAAGCTTTTGTAACATTAAACACTACCGTTCAGAAGTTTGGGGTCAGTAATAATTTTAATTTTATTTTTGGGGGAAAGAAATAAATAAATCAATACTTTTATTCATCGAGAATGAGTTAAACTGATAAAAAGTTACAGTACAGACATTTATAATGTTAAAAAAAATTATATTTGAAATAAATGCTGTTCTTTTGAACTTTACATTCATCAACTCATTTTGAAAAAAAATCTGTACACAACTGTTTTCAACATTGAAAATAATAATTAATATTTATTGACCATCAATCATCATATTAGAATGGTTTCTGAAGGATCATGTGACACTGAAGACGGGAGTAATGATGCTGAAAACTCAGCTTTGATCACATAAATTAATTACAGTGTAAAATATTTTAAAATAGAAAACAGCTGTTTTAAATTGGAATAATATTTCACAATATTACTGTTTTTGTTTGTATTTTTAATCAAATAAATGCAGCCTTGGTGAGCAGAAGAGACTTCTCCTAAAAACATTAAAAATCTTCCTTACCCCAAACTTTTGAACGGTATATATATATATATATATATGTTTGTATAATATATATATATATATAAATATAGCTGCGAGCAGCGATTACGGGCCCAAGCCGGTGGCACCGCAACCCCAGTGCCTTTAGGATTATTAGGGCCCAAGCCCTGAAAGGGCGAAGGCCCTATTGTTTTCGGTAGGATTATTTGTTATTATTATTATTATTTTTTTCTACTTCTCGGGCACTTTTGGGGTCCTTAACATGCTCGAAAACTCTTGAAACTTTGCACACGGGTCAGAACGCGCGGCCAACAGGGCCGGGCTGAAGCTGGTACCCGGGCGTGGCAGGGGGGCTCGACAGCGCCCCCTGGAATGGGATCCGAACACTTGTCCGTAAATCAGACACGCTTGCATGTAATAATATGAAACTCGGTACACATATGGATCTCATCGGGCCGAACAACTTTCGTGCTCTAAGTTTTACGCCAGCCCAACAGGAAGTCGGCTATTATGGGTTGTTTGGAAACGCATGCTGTGGAATTTAATGTACTCCTCCTAGGGAATTCATCCAATCGGCTCCAAACTCGGTCAGCATGAAGTCAAGACATTGAGGATGAAAAATTGCCAGGGGATTTTTGATATCTCGAACGGTTTGGCTGTGGCGAGGAAACGAATTTATGGCGAATAATGGGACACAGGAAGTGTATTATAACTTCTGCATACATTGACGGATCTTGATAAAACTTCAGCAGTGTGTTCGTGGTCAGAGGCCGATTACATTGATGTGACTATTGTGAGTCAAAATTATAGCGCCACCAACTGGCAGCAAGAAGTGTGTCACTTTCAAAATGCTTTGAAATCACCCTCTTATTTTTACCCGATTTGCTTCAAACTTTATCTGTATAATGTAAACACACGGCAGATGTAGACCTGTGAAAGGATTATTGATATCTTAGATACTGTTGCCGTGGCAACGCATCAAACTTTAATTTTCTTTTTGGATGCTTTTGAGACTCTTAAGATGCTTGAAATTGGATGAAACTCGACAGACACATCACATTTATTAGCCCGTAGACATGTGCAAAGTTTCAGAAACGGGCGTGGTGAGGGGCTCAGTAGCGCCACCTTTAGTCATAAATGGGGCGGTTAGTTTTATCAACAGCAACAAAACTTGGTATGTGTATTGTTCTCATCAAGACGGACAACTTTCTAATTGACATTAACCATCTCCGACCAACAGGAAGAGAGATATTTTGGTTTGAATGTGGATTTTCTGAAGAATTTTCTCTCCCTCTCTCTGTGTCTGTGTGTGTGTGAGGGGAGGGGGGGGGGATTTGACTATTGCTTTTATATTGTTAATCAAGGTTTCAGGGGCTTTTGGGGTCCTTAACATGCTCAAAAACTCTTGAAACTTTGCACACAGGTCAGAACCCACGGCCATCAGGGCCGGGCTGAAGCTGGTACCCGGGCGTGGCTGGGGGGCTCAACAGCGCCCCCTTGAACGGGGTTCTAAAACTTGATCCATATATCAAACACGCTCGCATGAATTAATATGAAACTCGGTACACATATAGATCTCATCGGGCCGAACAACTTTACCCCCGTCAAGTTTTACGCCAGCCCAACAGGAAGTCGGCTATTATGGGTTGTTTGGAAAACGCTTGCTGTGGAATGTGAAATACTCCTCCTAGAAAATTCACCGTGTCCCCTTCAAACTCGGTGTGCATGTAGTCAAGACTTTGAGGATGCTAAATTGCGGACGGATTTTTGATATCTCGAACGGTTTGGCTGTGGCGAGGAATCGAATTTATGGCGAGAAAAGAGAAACACGGAAGTGGAATAACTTCTGCATACATTAACTGATCTTGATGAAACTTCAGCAGTGTGTTCGTGGTAAGAGGCCGATCAGATGGATGTAGCTATTGTGAGTCAAAGTTATAGCGCCACCAACTGGCAGCAGGAAGTGTGTCACTTTCAACATGCTTTTGACAAAAGTGGGGGGGTTACTTTTAACTACAGTAAAGAAAAAATAGTTTGTATATTGTTCTCATCAAGCCGGACAACTTTCTAATTTACATTCAATAGCTCTGGCCATCAGGAAGTCAGATATTTTGGTCTGAATGTGAATTTTTTTGCAAAATCAGCCTCTGAATTTTTAGCCACTCCTCTTAAACTATTTATTTTATTCGTACCAAACTTTTTCAACATGATGAAACTACATTAAATATGCTAAATTGTGAATGGATAATAAATATCTCAAACGGTTTTGCTATGGCGAGGGATTAAAGTAAAAATCTTCTAAAAATGTAATTATATACCATTTATTTCTATATAAAAGTATACAAATATCACAACTAAACCCATTTTATTCTGTTTTTGCAATTCAAGAAGAATGAAAAAGTTAAAAAAAGGCTATTTAGTGCTATTTGGTTCAACAAAAAAGCAAACATAGGGCTATACTGCCCTCTTGTGTCCAAAAGGACATCAAAATAGTATATAAAACTTTTTACCAGGTAGGCCAATATTGTATTTAAATATACATTTATTAGGTATGTGTCTGAGGATATTTTCCCATCGGTTAATCGACGTGTGACACGAGTGGGTGCTTTTAAATCGCTAATATAATAGTGAAAGAAAAATAATGATAATGTTGCACACACAAATCACACACATGTGGGAAAGAATGATGCTTTTAAACAACACTAAACCGCCATTAGGTGTCGCCAGGCATCCATCTTAATAAGCGAGTCATTGATTCATTCGTTCAAACGATTCGTTCGAATGAGTCGATCATGATTAAGACAGATGTTTATGGATTGATCATTCAATCTTTGAGTCAACCGATTCGTTAAAAATGCTGAATCGTTCAGTTATGAGAAAACACGTGATGCGTGATGGTTCTGCCGTGATCTTTGTTTAACTATTTTCGCTGCTGAAACAGAACAAAAACAGTCAACATTGCATCTAAAATGTAAGTGACTTAATTGTAACTGTTTATTAACCTGTTGTATGAAATCTAGGGGTGGGAGAAAAAATGTATTCTTAGATGCATCGCGATGTGGACGTGGACGATTCTGAATCGATTCACAAATGTCAAAAAATCGATTCTCTAAAAAAATATTTTTCTAATAACGTAATATTGACGGAAGGCAAAAGGCGGAACTCTAAGCGGACGTGCGTGCAGTCTGTGGCGCGCACATAACAGAGAAGTTTCTTCTGCTCACCAAGGCTGCATTTATTTGATTAAAAATACAAACAAAAACAGTAATATTGTAAAATATGATTCCAATTTAAAACAGCGCACTTTCTATTTTAATATATTTTAAACTGTTATTTATTCCTGTGATCAAAGCTGAGTTTTCAGCATCATTACTCCAGTCGTCACTGTCACATGATCCTTCAGAAATTATTCTAATATGATGATTGATGCTCAAGAAACATTCATTATTATTTTAAATGTCGAAAACAGTTGTGTACAGTCTTTGATGAATAGAAAGTTCAAAAGAACAGCATTTATCTGAAATCTAAAGCTTTTGTAACGTTAAACACTACCGCTCAAAAGTTTGTGGTTAGTAATAATTAAAATTTTATTTTTGGGGGAAAGAAATAAAATAAATCAGTACTTTTATTTATGAAGGATGAGTTAAACTGATCAACAGTTACAGTAAAGACATTTATAATGTTAAAAATATATATATTTGAAATATATGCTGTTCTTTTGAACTTTACATTCATCAAAGCATTTTGGAAAAAAAAAATCTGTACACAACTGTTTTCAACATTGAAAATAATAATGAATATTTATTGAGCATCAATCATCATATTAGTATGATTTCTGAAGGGTCATGTGACACTGAAGACTGGAGTAATGATGCTGAAAACTCAACTTTGATCACAGAAATGAATTACTATGTAAAATATTTTAAAATTGAAAACAGCTGTTTTAAATTGGAATAATATTTCACAATATTACTGTTTTTGTTTGTATTTTTAATCAATAAATGCAGCCTTGGTGAGCAGAAGAGACTTCTCCTAAAAACATTAAAAATCTTACTGACCCCAAACTTTTGAACAATAATATATATATATATATATATATACATATATATGTATGTGTGTGTATGTATGTATGTATATATATATATATATATATATATATATATATATATATATATATATATATATATAAATATAGCTGCGAGCAGCGATGGAGGGCCAAAGCCGGCGGTACCGCCACCCCGGTGCCTTTAGGTAACTAAAGGCACCGGGGTTGCGGTGCCACCGGCTTGGGCCCGTAATCGCTGCTCGCAGCTATATTTTATTATTATTATTATTATTATTATTTTGTCAACCTTTCGGGCACTTTTGGGGCCCTTAACATGCTCGAAAACTCTTGAAACTTTGCACACAGGTCAGAACCCGCGGCCATCAGGGCCGGGCTGAAGCTGGTACCCGGGCGTGGCAGGGGGGCTCGACAGCGCCCCCTGGAACGGGATCCGAACACGTGTCCATAAATCAAACACGCTTGCATGTAATAATATGAAACTCGGTACACATGTAGATCTCATCGGGCCGAACAACTTTCGTGCTCTAAGTTTTACGCCAGCCCAACAGGAAGTCGGCTATTATGGGTTGTTTGGAAACGCATGGTCTGGTATTTGAAACACTTCTCCTAGGGAATTCACCCGATCGCCACCAAACTCGGTGGGAATGAAGTCAAGACATTGAGGATGCTAAATTGCGGACGGATTTTTGATATCTCAAACGGTTTGGCCGTGGCGAGGAAACGAATTTATGGCGAATAATGGAAACAGGAAGTGTGTTAGAACTTCTGCATACATTAACTGATCTTGATGAAACTTCAGCAGTGTGTTCGTGGTAAGAGGCCGATCACATGGATGTGACTATTGTGAGTCAAAGTTATAGCGCCACCAACTGGCAGCAGGAATATGTCACTTTCAAAATGCTTTGAAATCACCCTCTTATTTTTACCCGATTTGCTTCAGACTTTATGTGTACAATGTAGACACACGGCAGATCTAGACCTGTGAAAGGATTATTTATATCTTAGATACTGTTGCCGTGGCAACGCATCAAACTTTAATATTCTTTTTTGATGCTTTTGAGACTCTTAACATACTTGAAATTGCATGAAACTCGACAGACACATCACATTTATTAGCCAGTAGACATGTGCAAAGTTTCAGAAACGGGCGTGGTGAGGGGCTCAGTAGCGCCACCTTTAGTCAAAAATGGGGGCTTAGTTTTACATAGAGTCACTAAACTCGCTATGTATATTGTTCTCATTAAACCGGACAACTTTCTAATTCACACTTATTAGCTGAGAGCAACAGGAAGTCAGATATTTTGGTTTGAATGTGATTTTTTGGAGAATTTTCTCTCTCTCTCTCTCTGTCTCTGTGTGTGTGAGGGGTGGGAGGGAATTTCCAATTGATTTCAGTGTGTTTCAAGGTTTCAGGGGCTTTTGGGGCCCTTAACGTGCTCGAAAACTCTTGAAACTTTGCACACAGGTCAGAACCTGCGGCCATCAGGGCCGGGCTGAAGCTGGTACCCGGGCGTGGCAGCGGGGCTCAACAGCGCCCCCTGGAACGGGATCCGAACACTTGTCCATAAATCAAACACACTTGCATGTAATGATATGAAACTCGGTACACATATAGATCTCATCGGGCCGAACAACTTTCGTGCTCTAAGTTTTACGCCAGCCAAACAGGAATTTGGCTATTTAGCGTTGTTTGGAAACGCATGCTGTGGAATTTAATGTACTCCTCCTTGGGAATTCATCGATTCGCCTCCAAACTCGGTGTGCATGAAGTCAAGACATTGAGGATGCTAAATTGCGGACGGATTTTTGATATCTCGAACGGTTTGGCCGTGGCGAGGAAACAAATTTATGGCGAAAAAATGAAACAGGAAGTGTGTTATAACTTCTGCATACATTAACTGATCTTGATGAAACTTCAGCAGTGTGTTCGTTGTAAGAGGCCGATCGCACAGATGTGACTATTGTGAGTCAAAGTTATAGCGCCACCAACAGGCAGCAGGAAGTACATCACTTTCAAAATGCTTTGAAATCAGTGTCTTATTTTTACCCGATTTGCTTCAAACTTTAAGTGTACAATGTAGACACACGGCAGATGTAAACCTGTGAAAGGATTATTGATATCTTAGATACTGTTGCCGTGGCAACGCATCAAACTTTAATATTCTTTTTTGATGCTTTTGAGACTCTTAACATACTTGAAATTGCATGAAACTCAACAGACACATCACATTTATTAGCCAGTAGACATGTGCAAAGTTTCAGAAACGGGGGTGGTGGAATGGCTCAGTAGCGCCACCTTTAGTCAAAAATGGGGGTTTAGTTTTTCCTAGAATCACAAAACTTGGTATGTGTATTGTTCTCATCAAGACGGACAACTTTCTAATTTACATGAACCATCTCTGACCAACAGGAAGAGAGATATTTTGGTTTGAATGTGGATTTTCTGAAGAATTTTCTCTCCCTCTCTCTGTGTCTGTGTGTGTGTGAGGGGAGGGGGGGATTTGACTATTGCTTTTATATTGTTAATCAAGGTTTCAGGGGCTTTTGGGGTCCTTAACGTGCTCAAAAACTCTTGAAACTTTGCACACAGGTCAGAACCCACGGCCATCAGGGCCGGGCTGAAGCTGGTACCCGGCCGTGGCTGGGGGGCTCAACAGCGCCCCCTTGAACGGGGTTCTAAAACTTGATCCATATATCAAACACGCTCGCATGAATTAATATGAAACTCGGTACACATATAGATCTCATCGGGCTGAACAACTTTACCCCGGTCAAGTTTTACGCCAGCCCAACAGGAAGTCGGCTATTATGGGTTGTTTGGAAAACGCTTGCTGTGGAATGTGAAATACTCCTCCTAGAAAATTCACCGTGTCCCCTTCAAACTCGGTGGGCATGTAGTCAAGACTTTGAGGATGCTAAATTGCGGACGGATTTTTGATATCTCGAACGGTTTGGCTGTGGCGAGGAATCGAATTTATGGCGAGAAAAGAGAAACACGGAAGTGGAATAACTTCTGCATACATTAACTGATCTTGATGAAACTTCAGCAGTGTGTTCGTGGTAAGAGGCCGATCAGATGGATGTAGCTATTGTGAGTCAAAGTTATAGCGCCACCAACTGGCAGCAGGAAGTGTGTCACTTTCAACATGCTTTTGACAAAAGTGGGGGGGTTACTTTTAACTACAGTAAAGAAAAAATAGTTTGTATATTGTTCTCATCAAGCCGGACAACTTTCTAATTTACATTCAATAGCTCTGGCCATCAGGAAGTCAGATATTTTGGTCTGAATGTGATTTTTTTTGCAAAATCAGCCTCTGAATTTTTAGCCACTCCTCTTAAACTATTTATTTTATTCGTACCAAACTTTTTCAACATGATGAAACTACATTAAATATGCTAAATTGTGAATGGATAATAAATATCTCAAACGGTTTTGCTATGGCGAGGGATTAAAGTAAAAATCTTCTAAAAATGTAATTATATATCATTTATTTCTATATAAAAGTATACAAATATCACAACTAAACCCATTTTATTCTGTTTTTGCAATTCAAGAAGAATGAAAAAGTTAAAAACAGGCTATTTAGTGCTATTTGGTTCAACAAAAAAGCAAACATAGGGCTATACTGCCCTCTTGTGTCCAAAAGGACATCAAAATAGTATATAAAACTTTTTACCAGGTAGGCCAATATTGTATTTAAATATACATTTATTAGGTATGTGTCTGAGGATATTTTCCCACCGGTTAATCGACGTGTGACACGAGTGGGTGCTTTTAAATCGCTAATATAATAGTGAAAGAAAAATAATGATAATGTTGCACACACAAATCACACACATGTGGGAAAGAATGATGCTTTTAAACAACACTAAACCGCCATTAGGTGTCGCCAGGCATCCATCTTAATAAGCGAGTCATTGATTCATTCGTTCAAACGATTCGTTCGAATGAGTCGATCATGATTAAGACAGATGTTTATGGATTGATCATTCAATCTTTGAGTTAACCGATTCGTTAAAAATGCTGAATCGTTCAGTTATGAGAAAACACGTGATGCGTGATGGTTCTGCCGTGATCTTTGTTTAACTATTTTCGCTGCTGAAACAGAACAAAAACAGTCAACATTGCATCTAAAATGTAAGTGACTTAATTGTAACTGTTTATTAACCTGTTGTATGAAATCTAGGGGTGGGAGAAAAAATTGATTCTTAGATGCATCGCGATGCGGACGTGGACGATTCTGAATCGATTCACAAATGTCAAAAAATCGATTCTCTAAAAAAATATTTTTCTAATAACGTAATATTGACGGAAGGCAAAAGGCGGAACTCTAAGCGGAAGTGCGTGCAGTCTGTGGCGCGCACATAACAGAGAAGTTTCTTCTGCTCACCAAGGCTGCATTTATTTGATTAATAATTATAATAATTATTCCTGTGATCAAAGCTGAGTTTTCAGCATCATTACTCCAGTCGTCACTGTCACATGATCCTTCAGAAATTATTCTAATATGATGATTGATACTCAAGAAACATTCATTATTATTTTAAATGTCGAAAACAGTTGTGTACAGTCTTTGATGAATAGAAAGTTCAAAAGAACAGCATTTATCTGAAATCTAAAGCTTTTGTAACGTTAAACACTACCGCTCAAAAGTTTGTGGTTAGTAATAATTAAAATTTTATTTTTGGGGGAAAGAAATAAAATAAATCAGTACTTTTATTTATGAAGGATGAGTTAAACTGATCAACAGTTACAGTAAAGACATTTATAATGTTAAAAATATATATATTTGAAATATATGCTGTTCTTTTGAACTTTACATTCATCAAAGCATTTTGAAAAAAAAAAAATCTGTACACAACTGTTTTCAACATTGAAAATAATAATGAATATTTATTGAGCATCAATCATCATATTAGTATGATTTCTGAAGGATCATGTGACACTGAAGACTGGAGTAATGATGCTGAAAACTCAACTTTGATCACAGAAATGAATTACTATGTAAAATATTTTAAAATTGAAAACAGCTGTTTTAAATTGGAATAATATTTCACAATATTCCTGTTTTTGTTTGTATTTTTAATCAATAAATGCAGCCTTGGTGAGCAGAAGAGACTTCTCCTAAAAACATTAAAAATCTTACTGACCCCAAACTTTTGAACAATAATATATATATATATATATATATATATATATATATATATATATATATATATATATATATATATATATATATATATATATGTATGTGTGTGTATGTATGTATGTATGTATATATATATATATATATATATATATATATAAATATAGCTGCGAGCAGCGATGGAGGGCCAAAGCCGGCGGTACCGCCACCCCGGTGCCTTTAGGTAACTAAAGGCACCGGGGTTGCGGTGCCAACGGCTTGGGCCCGTAATCGCTGCTCGCAGCTATATTTATTATTATTATTATTATTTTGTCAACCTTTCGGGCACTTTTGGGGCCCTTAACATGCTCGAAAACTCTTGAAACTTTGCACACAGGTCAGAACCCGCGGCCATCAGGGCCGGGCTGAAGCTGGTACCCGGGCGTGGCAGGGGGGCTCGACAGCGCCCCCTGGAACGGGATCCGAACACGTGTCCATAAATCAAACACGCTTGCATGTAATAATATGAAACTCGGTACACATATAGATCTCATCGGGCCGAACAACTTTCGTGCTCTAAGTTTTACGCCAGCCAAACAGGAAGTCGGCTATTTAGGGTTGTTTGGAAACGCATGCTGTGGAATTTAATGTACTCCTCCTAGGGAATTCATCGATTTGCCTCCAAACTCGGTGTGCATGAAGTCAAGACATTGAGGATGCTAAATTGCGGACGGATTTTTGATATCTCGAACGGTTTGGCCGTGGCGTGGAAACGAATTTATGGCGAAAAAATGAAACAGGAAGTGTGTTATAACTTCTGCATACATTAACTGATCTTGATGAAACTTCAGCAGTGTGTTCGTTGTAAGAGGCCGATCACATGGATGTGACTGTTGTGAGTCAAAGTTATAGCGCCACCAACTGGCAGCAGGAAGTGTGTCCCTTTCAAATGCTTTGAAATCACCCTCTTATTTTTACCCGATTTGCTTCAAAGTTTATGTGTATAATGTAAACACACGGCAGATGTAGACCTGGGAAAGGATTTTTGATATCTTTAATACTGTTGCCATGGCAACGCTTCAAACTTTAATATTCTTTTTTGATGCTTTTGAGACTCTTAACATACTTGAAATTGGATGAAACTCGACAGACACATTACATTTATTAGCCCGTAGACATGTGCAAAGTTTCAGAAACGGGCGGGGTGAGGGGCTCAGTAGCGCCACCTTTAGTCATAAGTGGGGGGGTTAGTTTTATCAACAGCAACAAAACTTGGTATGTGTATTGTTCTCATCAAGACGGACAACTTTCTAATTTACATGAACTATCTCTGACCAACAGGAAGAGAGATATTTTGGTTTGAATGTGGATTTTCTGAAGAATTTTCTCTCCCTCTCTCTGTGTCTCTGTGTGTGTGTGAGGGGAGGGGGGGGATTTGACTATTGCTTTTATATTGTTAATCAAGGTTTCAGGGGCTTTTGGGGTCCTTAACGTGCTCAAAAACTCTTGAAACTTTGCACACAAGTCAGAACCCCCTGCCATCAGGGACGGGCTGAAGCTGGTACCCGGGCGTGGCAGGGGGGCTCAACAGCGCCCCCTTGAACGGGGTCCCAAAACTTGGTCCATAGATCAAACACGCTTGCATTAATTAATATGAAACTCGGTACACATATAGATCTCATCGGGCCGAACAACTTTCCCCCGGTCAAGTTTTACGCCAGCCCAACAGGAAGTCGGCTATTATGGGTTGTTTGGAAAACGCTTGCTGTGGAATGCGAAGTACTCCTCCTAGAGAATTCATCCAATCCCCACCAAACTCGGTGTCCATGAAGTCAAGACATTGAGGATTCTAAATTGCAGACGGATTTTTGATATCTCGAACGGTTTGGCCGTGGCGAGGAAACGAATTTATGGCGAGAAAAGAGAAACACAAAGTGGTATAACTTCTGCATACATTAACTGATCTTGATGAAACTTCACCAGTGTGTTCGTGGTAAGAGGCCGATCAGATGGATGTAGCTATTGTGAGTCAAAGTTATAGCGCCACCAACTGGCAGCAGGAAGTGTGTCACTTTCAACATGCTTTTGACAAAAGTGGGGGGGTTACTTTTAACTACAGTAAAGAAAAAATAGTTTGTATATTGTTCTCATCAAGCCGGACAACTTTCTAATTTACATTCAATAGCTCTGGCCATCAGGAAGTCAGATATTTTGGTCTGAATGTGATTTTTTTTGCAAAATCAGCCTCTGAATTTTTAGCCACTCCTCTTAAACTATTTATTTTATTCGTACCAAACTTTTTCAACATGATGAAACTACATTAAATATGCTAAATTGTGAATGGATAATAAATATCTCAAACGGTTTTGCTATGGCGAGGGATTAAAGTAAAAATCTTCTAAAAATGTAATTATATATCATTTATTTCTATATAAAAGTATACAAATATCACAACTAAACCCATTTTATTCTGTTTTTGCAATTCAAGAAGAATGAAAAAGTTAAAAACAGGCTATTTAGTGCTATTTGGTTCAACAAAAAAGCAAACATAGGGCTATACTGCCCTCTTGTGTCCAAAAGGACATCAAAATAGTATATAAAACTTTTTACCAGGTAGGCCAATATTGTATTTAAATATACATTTATTAGGTATGTGTCTGAGGATATTTTCCCACCGGTTAATCGACGTGTGACACGAGTGGGTGCTTTTAAATCGCTAATATAATAGTGAAAGAAAAATAATGATAATGTTGCACACACAAATCACACACATGTGGGAAAGAATGATGCTTTTAAACAACACTAAACCGCCATTAGGTGTCGCCAGGCATCCATCTTAATAAGCGAGTCATTGATTCATTCGTTCAAACGATTCGTTCGAATGAGTCGATCATGATTAAGACAGATGTTTATGGATTGATCATTCAATCTTTGAGTTAACCGATTCGTTAAAAATGCTGAATCGTTCAGTTATGAGAAAACACGTGATGCGTGATGGTTCTGCCGTGATCTTTGTTTAACTATTTTCGCTGCTGAAACAGAACAAAAACAGTCAACATTGCATCTAAAATGTAAGTGACTTAATTGTAACTGTTTATTAACCTGTTGTATGAAATCTAGGGGTGGGAGAAAAAATTGATTCTTAGATGCATCGCGATGCGGACGTGGACGATTCTGAATCGATTCACAAATGTCAAAAAATCGATTCTCTAAAAAAATATTTTTCTAATAACGTAATATTGACGGAAGGCAAAAGGCGGAACTCTAAGCGGAAGTGCGTGCAGTCTGTGGCGCGCACATAACAGAGAAGTTTCTTCTGCTCACCAAGGCTGCATTTATTTGATTAATAATTATAATAATTATTCCTGTGATCAAAGCTGAGTTTTCAGCATCATTACTCCAGTCGTCACTGTCACATGATCCTTCAGAAATTATTCTAATATGATGATTGATACTCAAGAAACATTCATTATTATTTTAAATGTCGAAAACAGTTGTGTACAGTCTTTGATGAATAGAAAGTTCAAAAGAACAGCATTTATCTGAAATCTAAAGCTTTTGTAACGTTAAACACTACCGCTCAAAAGTTTGTGGTTAGTAATAATTAAAATTTTATTTTTGGGGGAAAGAAATAAAATAAATCAGTACTTTTATTTATGAAGGATGAGTTAAACTGATCAACAGTTACAGTAAAGACATTTATAATGTTAAAAATATATATATTTGAAATATATGCTGTTCTTTTGAACTTTACATTCATCAAAGCATTTTGAAAAAAAAAAAATCTGTACACAACTGTTTTCAACATTGAAAATAATAATGAATATTTATTGAGCATCAATCATCATATTAGTATGATTTCTGAAGGATCATGTGACACTGAAGACTGGAGTAATGATGCTGAAAACTCAACTTTGATCACAGAAATGAATTACTATGTAAAATATTTTAAAATTGAAAACAGCTGTTTTAAATTGGAATAATATTTCACAATATTCCTGTTTTTGTTTGTATTTTTAATCAATAAATGCAGCCTTGGTGAGCAGAAGAGACTTCTCCTAAAAACATTAAAAATCTTACTGACCCCAAACTTTTGAACAATAATATATATATATATATATATATATATATATATATATATATATATATATATATATATATATGTATGTGTGTGTATGTATGTATGTATGTATATATATATATATATATATATATATATATAAATATAGCTGCGAGCAGCGATGGAGGGCCAAAGCCGGCGGTACCGCCACCCCGGTGCCTTTAGGTAACTAAAGGCACCGGGGTTGCGGTGCCAACGGCTTGGGCCCGTAATCGCTGCTCGCAGCTATATTTATTATTATTATTATTATTTTGTCAACCTTTCGGGCACTTTTGGGGCCCTTAACATGCTCGAAAACTCTTGAAACTTTGCACACAGGTCAGAACCCGCGGCCATCAGGGCCGGGCTGAAGCTGGTACCCGGGCGTGGCAGGGGGGCTCGACAGCGCCCCCTGGAACGGGATCCGAACACGTGTCCATAAATCAAACACGCTTGCATGTAATAATATGAAACTCGGTACACATATAGATCTCATCGGGCCGAACAACTTTCGTGCTCTAAGTTTTACGCCAGCCAAACAGGAAGTCGGCTATTTAGGGTTGTTTGGAAACGCATGCTGTGGAATTTAATGTACTCCTCCTAGGGAATTCATCGATTTGCCTCCAAACTCGGTGTGCATGAAGTCAAGACATTGAGGATGCTAAATTGCGGACGGATTTTTGATATCTCGAACGGTTTGGCCGTGGCGTGGAAACGAATTTATGGCGAAAAAATGAAACAGGAAGTGTGTTATAACTTCTGCATACATTAACTGATCTTGATGAAACTTCAGCAGTGTGTTCGTTGTAAGAGGCCGATCACATGGATGTGACTGTTGTGAGTCAAAGTTATAGCGCCACCAACTGGCAGCAGGAAGTGTGTCCCTTTCAAATGCTTTGAAATCACCCTCTTATTTTTACCCGATTTGCTTCAAAGTTTATGTGTATAATGTAAACACACGGCAGATGTAGACCTGGGAAAGGATTTTTGATATCTTTAATACTGTTGCCATGGCAACGCTTCAAACTTTAATATTCTTTTTTGATGCTTTTGAGACTCTTAACATACTTGAAATTGGATGAAACTCGACAGACACATTACATTTATTAGCCCGTAGACATGTGCAAAGTTTCAGAAACGGGCGGGGTGAGGGGCTCAGTAGCGCCACCTTTAGTCATAAGTGGGGGGGTTAGTTTTATCAACAGCAACAAAACTTGGTATGTGTATTGTTCTCATCAAGACGGACAACTTTCTAATTTACATGAACTATCTCTGACCAACAGGAAGAGAGATATTTTGGTTTGAATGTGGATTTTCTGAAGAATTTTCTCTCCCTCTCTCTGTGTCTCTGTGTGTGTGTGAGGGGAGGGGGGGGATTTGACTATTGCTTTTATATTGTTAATCAAGGTTTCAGGGGCTTTTGGGGTCCTTAACGTGCTCAAAAACTCTTGAAACTTTGCACACAAGTCAGAACCCCCTGCCATCAGGGACGGGCTGAAGCTGGTACCCGGGCGTGGCAGGGGGGCTCAACAGCGCCCCCTTGAACGGGGTCCCAAAACTTGGTCCATAGATCAAACACGCTTGCATTAATTAATATGAAACTCGGTACACATATAGATCTCATCGGGCCGAACAACTTTCCCCCGGTCAAGTTTTACGCCAGCCCAACAGGAAGTCGGCTATTATGGGTTGTTTGGAAAACGCTTGCTGTGGAATGCGAAGTACTCCTCCTAGAGAATTCATCCAATCCCCACCAAACTCGGTGTCCATGAAGTCAAGACATTGAGGATTCTAAATTGCAGACGGATTTTTGATATCTCGAACGGTTTGGCCGTGGCGAGGAAACGAATTTATGGCGAGAAAAGAGAAACACAAAGTGGTATAACTTCTGCATACATTAACTGATCTTGATGAAACTTCACCAGTGTGTTCGTGGTAAGAGGCCGATCAGATGGATGTAGCTATTGTGAGTCAAAGTTATAGCGCCACCAACTGGCAGCAGGAAGTGTGTCACTTTCAACATGCTTTTGACAAAAGTGGGGGGGTTACTTTTAACTACAGTAAAGAAAAAATAGTTTGTATATTGTTCTCATCAAGCCGGACAACTTTCTAATTTACATTCAATAGCTCTGGCCATCAGGAAGTCAGATATTTTGGTCTGAATGTGATTTTTTTTGCAAAATCAGCCTCTGAATTTTTAGCCACTCCTCTTAAACTATTTATTTTATTCGTACCAAACTTTTTCAACATGATGAAACTACATTAAATATGCTAAATTGTGAATGGATAATAAATATCTCAAACGGTTTTGCTATGGCGAGGGATTAAAGTAAAAATCTTCTAAAAATGTAATTATATATCATTTATTTCTATATAAAAGTATACAAATATCACAACTAAACCCATTTTATTCTGTTTTTGCAATTCAAGAAGAATGAAAAAGTTAAAAACAGGCTATTTAGTGCTATTTGGTTCAACAAAAAAGCAAACATAGGGCTATACTGCCCTCTTGTGTCCAAAAGGACATCAAAATAGTATATAAAACTTTTTACCAGGTAGGCCAATATTGTATTTAAATATACATTTATTAGGTATGTGTCTGAGGATATTTTCCCACCGGTTAATCGACGTGTGACACGAGTGGGTGCTTTTAAATCGCTAATATAATAGTGAAAGAAAAATAATGATAATGTTGCACACACAAATCACACACATGTGGGAAAGAATGATGCTTTTAAACAACACTAAACCGCCATTAGGTGTCGCCAGGCATCCATCTTAATAAGCGAGTCATTGATTCATTCGTTCAAACGATTCGTTCGAATGAGTCGATCATGATTAAGACAGATGTTTATGGATTGATCATTCAATCTTTGAGTTAACCGATTCGTTAAAAATGCTGAATCGTTCAGTTATGAGAAAACACGTGATGCGTGATGGTTCTGCCGTGATCTTTGTTTAACTATTTTCGCTGCTGAAACAGAACAAAAACAGTCAACATTGCATCTAAAATGTAAGTGACTTAATTGTAACTGTTTATTAACCTGTTGTATGAAATCTAGGGGTGGGAGAAAAAATTGATTCTTAGATGCATCGCGATGCGGACGTGGACGATTCTGAATCGATTCACAAATGTCAAAAAATCGATTCTCTAAAAAAATATTTTTCTAATAACGTAATATTGACGGAAGGCAAAAGGCGGAACTCTAAGCGGAAGTGCGTGCAGTCTGTGGCGCGCACATAACAGAGAAGTTTCTTCTGCTCACCAAGGCTGCATTTATTTGATTAATAATTATAATAATTATTCCTGTGATCAAAGCTGAGTTTTCAGCATCATTACTCCAGTCGTCACTGTCACATGATCCTTCAGAAATTATTCTAATATGATGATTGATACTCAAGAAACATTCATTATTATTTTAAATGTCGAAAACAGTTGTGTACAGTCTTTGATGAATAGAAAGTTCAAAAGAACAGCATTTATCTGAAATCTAAAGCTTTTGTAACGTTAAACACTACCGCTCAAAAGTTTGTGGTTAGTAATAATTAAAATTTTATTTTTGGGGGAAAGAAATAAAATAAATCAGTACTTTTATTTATGAAGGATGAGTTAAACTGATCAACAGTTACAGTAAAGACATTTATAATGTTAAAAATATATATATTTGAAATATATGCTGTTCTTTTGAACTTTACATTCATCAAAGCATTTTGAAAAAAAAAAAATCTGTACACAACTGTTTTCAACATTGAAAATAATAATGAATATTTATTGAGCATCAATCATCATATTAGTATGATTTCTGAAGGATCATGTGACACTGAAGACTGGAGTAATGATGCTGAAAACTCAACTTTGATCACAGAAATGAATTACTATGTAAAATATTTTAAAATTGAAAACAGCTGTTTTAAATTGGAATAATATTTCACAATATTCCTGTTTTTGTTTGTATTTTTAATCAATAAATGCAGCCTTGGTGAGCAGAAGAGACTTCTCCTAAAAACATTAAAAATCTTACTGACCCCAAACTTTTGAACAATAATATATATATATATATATATATATATATATATATATATATATATATATATATATATATATGTATGTGTGTGTATGTATGTATGTATGTATATATATATATATATATATATATATATATAAATATAGCTGCGAGCAGCGATGGAGGGCCAAAGCCGGCGGTACCGCCACCCCGGTGCCTTTAGGTAACTAAAGGCACCGGGGTTGCGGTGCCAATGGCTTGGGCCCGTAATCGCTGCTCGCAGCTATATTTATTATTATTATTATTATTTTGTCAACCTTTCGGGCACTTTTGGGGCCCTTAACATGCTCGAAAACTCTTGAAACTTTGCACACAGGTCAGAACCCGCGGCCATCAGGGCCGGGCTGAAGCTGGTACCCGGGCGTGGCAGGGGGGCTCGACAGCGCCCCCTGGAACGGGATCCGAACACGTGTCCATAAATCAAACACGCTTGCATGTAATAATATGAAACTCGGTACACATATAGATCTCATCGGGCCGAACAACTTTCGTGCTCTAAGTTTTACGCCAGCCAAACAGGAAGTCGGCTATTTAGGGTTGTTTGGAAACGCATGCTGTGGAATTTAATGTACTCCTCCTAGGGAATTCATCGATTTGCCTCCAAACTCGGTGTGCATGAAGTCAAGACATTGAGGATGCTAAATTGCGGACGGATTTTTGATATCTCGAACGGTTTGGCCGTGGCGTGGAAACGAATTTATGGCGAAAAAATGAAACAGGAAGTGTGTTATAACTTCTGCATACATTAACTGATCTTGATGAAACTTCAGCAGTGTGTTCGTTGTAAGAGGCCGATCACATGGATGTGACTGTTGTGAGTCAAAGTTATAGCGCCACCAACTGGCAGCAGGAAGTGTGTCCCTTTCAAATGCTTTGAAATCACCCTCTTATTTTTACCCGATTTGCTTCAAAGTTTATGTGTATAATGTAAACACACGGCAGATGTAGACCTGGGAAAGGATTTTTGATATCTTTAATACTGTTGCCATGGCAACGCTTCAAACTTTAATATTCTTTTTTGATGCTTTTGAGACTCTTAACATACTTGAAATTGGATGAAACTCGACAGACACATTACATTTATTAGCCCGTAGACATGTGCAAAGTTTCAGAAACGGGCGGGGTGAGGGGCTCAGTAGCGCCACCTTTAGTCATAAGTGGGGGGGTTAGTTTTATCAACAGCAACAAAACTTGGTATGTGTATTGTTCTCATCAAGACGGACAACTTTCTAATTTACATGAACTATCTCTGACCAACAGGAAGAGAGATATTTTGGTTTGAATGTGGATTTTCTGAAGAATTTTCTCTCCCTCTCTCTGTGTCTCTGTGTGTGTGTGAGGGGAGGGGGGGGATTTGACTATTGCTTTTATATTGTTAATCAAGGTTTCAGGGGCTTTTGGGGTCCTTAACGTGCTCAAAAACTCTTGAAACTTTGCACACAAGTCAGAACCCCCTGCCATCAGGGACGGGCTGAAGCTGGTACCCGGGCGTGGCAGGGGGGCTCAACAGCGCCCCCTTGAACGGGGTCCCAAAACTTGGTCCATAGATCAAACACGCTTGCATTAATTAATATGAAACTCGGTACACATATAGATCTCATCGGGCCGAACAACTTTCCCCCGGTCAAGTTTTACGCCAGCCCAACAGGAAGTCGGCTATTATGGGTTGTTTGGAAAACGCTTGCTGTGGAATGCGAAGTACTCCTCCTAGAGAATTCATCCAATCCCCACCAAACTCGGTGTCCATGAAGTCAAGACATTGAGGATTCTAAATTGCAGACGGATTTTTGATATCTCGAACGGTTTGGCCGTGGCGAGGAAACGAATTTATGGCGAGAAAAGAGAAACACAAAGTGGTATAACTTCTGCATACATTAACTGATCTTGATGAAACTTCACCAGTGTGTTCGTGGTAAGAGGCCGATCAGATGGATGTAGCTATTGTGAGTCAAAGTTATAGCGCCACCAACTGGCAGCAGGAAGTGTGTCACTTTCAAAATGCTTTTGACAAAAGTGGGGGGGTTACTTTTAACTACAGTAAAGAAAAAATAGTTTGTATATTGTTCTCATCAAGCCGGACAACTTTCTAATTTACATTCAATAGCTCTGGCCATCAGGAAGTCAGATATTTTGGTCTGAATGTGAATTTTTTTGCAAAATCAGCCTCTGAATTTTTAGCCACTCCTCTTAACCCCTTAACGCCTGAATTTATAAAGCTGTATATAAAAAAAAAAATTCTGTGTGTTTTTGACTTTAGGTAGATGGTAAATAATGTTGAGATTATCAATTTCACTTTTGCACAACAAATAAATAGAAATTTTGGTATGTTGCAAATTTGCGACAACAGGCATTTAGGGTAATTTTGGTATGTTGCAAATTTGCGACAGTGGGCATTTAGGGTATTTTTTTACAAAATGGAAAAATTAATAAAACACATTTTCCCATCTCAGGAATGTAGATTTTATTCATGGCACAAAGTTGTTAGAACTTATAAACTTTATACTTATAAACTTTGACAAATTAATGAATCTTGACAACAGCAAGAAACAAAACACTCTCCTACTCCCTAACATTGACAGTAGTTTTTATACATTCCATGTTACACTCTGTTTAACTCTTTCCTTGTTTCTCCAGTGCATACATTATATATTCTTATAGTGTTATATCCTAACATTCTATTTTTTGTGAAAAAAAAAAAAAAATTTTTTTTGGCTGAAACCATCTAAATACAGCATTATTATAATATGTAGCCATTAGCCCAATCCAGCCGTTATGGCCCAATGTCGCAAATTTGCTACAAACAGAAATCTACAAAGTACGTAAAAAATATTCGTCACATGAAGTCTATATGAATAACATAGCTATAGAAGCAATCAATAAGCTGGTACATATTTTTATCTTAGCACAACTTAACTCATTTTGGGAAATTTCTCCACATTTGCGCACTTGATATGCGGATTTTGCAAAACAAAATATTAGCTTCGGTGAACCGGATGTAGTTCCCACTCCGACCGCTCCTACGATAAACCAGTGCGTGCAAAATGTTCCTAGGTATGTATCGAATGTGCACAAACAGGCATTGGGGGAAAACACACGCTATCTCGCCTGCAGTCTGAATGGAAGGGGTTTGTTGCAAATTCGCGACAGTAGGCGTTAAGGGGTTAAACTATTTATTTTATTCGTACCAAACTTTTTCAACATGATGAAACTACATTAAATATGCTAAATTGTGAATGGATAATAAATATCTCAAACGGTTTTGCTATGGCGAGGGATTAAAGTAAAAATCTTCTAAAAATGTAATTATATACCATTTATTTCTATATAAAAGTATACAAATATCACAACTAAACCCATTTTATTCTGTTTTTGCAATTCAAGAAGAATGAAAAAGTTAAAAACAGGCTATTTAGTGCTATTTGGTTCAACAAAAAAGCAAACATAGGGCTATACTGCCCTCTTGTGTCCAAAAGGACATCAAAATAGTATATAAAACTTTTTACCAGGTAGGCCAATATTGTATTTAAATATACATTTATTAGGTATGTGTCTGAGGATATTTTCCCACCGGTTAATCGATGTGTGACACGAGTGGGTGCTTTTAAATCGCTAATATAATAGTGAAAGAAAAATAATGATAATGTTGCACACACAAATCACACACATGTGGGAAAGAATGATGCTTTTAAACAACACTAAACCGCCATTAGGTGTCGCCAGGCATCCATCTTAATAAGCGAGTCATTGATTCATTCGTTCAAACGATTCGTTCGAATGAGTCGATCATGATTAAGACAGATGTTTATGGATTGATCATTCAATCTTTGAGTCAACCGATTCGTTAAAAATGCTGAATCGTTCAGTTATGAGAAAACACGTGATGCGTGATGGTTCTGCCGTGATCTTTGTTTAACTATTTTCGCTGCTGAAACAGAACAAAAACAGTCAACATTGCATCTAAAATGTAAGTGACTTAATTGTAACTGTTTATTAACCTGTTGTATGAAATCTAGGGGTGGGAGAAAAAATTGATTCTTAGATGCATCGCGATGCGGACGTGGACGATTCTGAATCGATTCACAAATGTCAAAAAATCGATTCTCTAAAAAAATATTTTTCTAATAACGTAATATTGACGGAATGCAAAAGGCGGAACTCTAAGCGGACGTGCGTGCAGTCTGTGGCGCGCACATAACAGAGAAGTTTCTTCTGCTCACCAAGGCTGCATTTATTTGATTAAAAATACAAACAAAAACAGTAATATTGTAAAATAGTATTCCAATTTAAAACAGCTGCTTTCTATTTTAATATATTTTAAACTGTTATTTATTCCTGTGATCAAAGCTGAGTTTTCAGCATCATTACTCCAGTCGTCACTGTCACATGATCCTTCAGAAATTATTCTAATATGATGATTGATGCTCAAGAAACATTCATTATTATTTTAAATGTCGAAAACAGTTGTGTACAGTCTTTGATGAATAGAAAGTTCAAAAGAACAGCATTTATCTGAAATCTAAAGCTTTTGTAACATTAAACACTACCGTTCAGAAGTTTGGGGTCAGTAATAATTTAAATTTAAATTTTGGGGGAAAGAAATAAAATAAATCAATACTTTTATTCATCGAGAATGAGTTAAACTGATCAAAAGTTACAGTACAGACATTTATAATGTTAAAAAAAAATTGTATTTGAAATAAATGCTGTTCTTTTGAACTTTACATTCATCAACGCATTTTGAAAAAAAATCTGTACACAACTGTTTTCAACATTGAAAATAATAATTAATATTTATTGACCATCAATCATCATATTAGAATGATTTCTGAAGGATCATGTGACACTGAAGACAGGAGTAATGATGCTGAAAACTCAGCTTTGATCACATAAATTAATTACAGTGTAAAATATTTTAAAATGGAAAACAGCTGTTTTAAATGGGAATAATATTTCACAATATTACTGTTTTTGTTTGTATTTTTAATCAAATAAATGCAGCCTTAGTGAGCAGAAGAGACTTCTCCTAAAAACATAAAAAATCTTCCTGACCCCAAACTTTTGAACGGTGTGTATATATATATATATATATATATATATATATATATATATATATATATATATAAATATAGCTGCGAGCAGCGATGGAGGGCCAAAGCCGGCGGTACCGCCACCCCGGTGCCTTTAGGTAACTAAAGGCACCGGGGTTGCGGTGCCACCGGCTTGGGCCCGTAATCGCTGCTCGCAGCTATATTTATTATTATTATTATTTTGTCAACCTTTCGGGCACTTTTGGGGCCTTTAACATGCTCGAAAACTCTTGAAACTTTGCACACAGGTCAGAACCCGCGGCCATCAGGGCCGGGCTGAAGATGGTACCCGGGCGTGGCAGGGGGGCTCGACAGCGCCCCCTGGAACGGGATCCGAACACGTGTCCATAAATCAAACACGCTTGCATGTAATAATATGAAACTCGGTACACATGTAGATCTCATCGGGCCGAACAACTTTCGTGCTCTAAGTTTTACGCCAGCCCAACAGGAAGTCGGCTATTTAGGGTTGTTTGAAAACGCATGCTGTGGAATTTAATGTACTCATCCCAGGGAATTCCACCATTCGCCACCAAACTCGGTCAGCGTGAAGTCAAGACATTGAGGATGCTAAATTGCGGACGGATTTTTGATATCTCGAACGGTTTGGCCGTGGCGAGGAAACGAATTTATGGCGAAAAAATGAAACAGGAAGTGTGTTAGAACTTCTGCATACATGAACTGATCTTGATGAAACTTCAGCAGTGTGTTCGTGGTAAGAGGCCGATCACATGGAGGTGACTATTGTGAGTCAAAGTTATAGCGCCACCAACTGGCAGCAGGAAAATGTCACTTTCAAAATGCTTTGAAATCACCCTCTTATTTTTACCCGATTTGCTTCAGACTTTAGGTGTACAATGTAGACACACGGCAGATGTAGACCTGTGTAAGGATTATTTATATCTTAGATACTGTTGCCGTGGCAACGCATCAAACTTTAATATTCTTTTTTGATGCTTTTGAGACTCTTAACATACTTGAAATTGCATGAAACTCGACAGACACATCACATTTATTAGCCAGTAGACATGTGCAAAGTTTCAGAAACGGGCGTGGTGAGGGGCTCAGTAGCGCCACCTTTAGTCAAAAATGGGGGCTTAGTTTTACATAGAGTCACTAAGCTCGCTATGTATATTGGTCTCATCAAACCGGACAACTTTCTAATTCACACTTATTAGCTCAGAGCAACAGGAAGTCAGATATTTCGGTTTGAATGTGATTTTTTGGAGAATTTTCTCTCTCTCTCTCTCTGTCTCTGTGTGTGTGAGGGGTGGGAGGGAATTTCCAATTGATTTCAGTGTGTTTCAAGGTTTCAGGGGCTTTTGGGGCCCTTAACGTGCTCGAAAACTCTTGAAACTTTGCACACAGGTCAAAACTCGCGGCCATCAGGGCCGGGCTGAAGCTGGTACCCGGGTGTGGCAGGGGGGCTCAACAGCGCCCCCTTGAACGGGGTTCTAAAACTTGATCCATATATCAAACACGCTCGCATGAATTAATATGAAACTCGGTACACATATAGATCTCATCGGGCCGAACAACTTTACCCCGGTCAAGTTTTACGCCAGCCCAACAGGAAGTCGGCTATTATGGGTTGTTTGGAAAACGCTTCCTGTGGAATGTGAAGTACTCCTCCTAGAGAATTCATCGTGTCCCCACCAAACTCGGTGTGCATGAAATCAAGACATTGAGGATGCTAAATTGCGGACGGATTTTTGATATCTCGAACGGTTTGGCCGTGGTGAGGAAACGAATTTATGGCGAGAAAAGAGAAACACGAAGTGGAATAACTTCTGCATACATTAACTGATCTTGATGAAACTTCAGCAGTGTGTTCGTGGTAAGAGACCGATCAGATGGATGTAACTATTGTGAGTAAAAGTTTATAGCGCCACCAACTGGCAGCAGGAAGTGTGTCACTTTCAACATGCTTTTGACAAAAGTGGGGGGGGGTTAGTTTTAACTACAGTAAAAAAACTCAGTTCATATATTGATCTCATCGACCCGGACAACTTTCTAATTTAAAGTCATTAGCTCTGACCATCAGGAAGTCAGATATTTTCGTCTGAATGTGGATTTTTTTGCAAAATCAGCCACCTTTATCTAAGTGGTTTATTTTATTCCCACCAAACTTTTTCAACATGATAAAAATATGTTAATGATGCTAAATTGTGAACGGATAATAAATATCTCAAACGGTTTTGCTATGGCGAGGGATTAAAGTATTGTCTAAAAAGGAAAAACTAAAAGGCTCATATATTCTAAAAATGTAATTATACACCATGTATTACTATATAAAAGTATACTAATATCAGAACTTAACTCATTTTATTCTTTTTTTTTTTCAATTTAAGAATGAAGTTTAAGTTTAAAAACTGCCAGAATGGTTGTTTAGTCTAAACAATAAATAAATAAAGTCAAACATAGTGCTATACTGCCCTCTTGTGTTCAAAATCAGGTAGGCCTATTATATCTATATAAATATATACTAGGTATGTGACGGTGAGAATATTTTACCACCGGTTAACTGACGTGTGACACCGCAGGGGGCTTTTTAATCGCTAACTTAAAAACGAAAGTAAAATATGTTTGTCCGCACGGACATTGATAATGGAGCAGAGCGAGCGTTTTCAATAAATTCCTATGGAAGGAGGAATGACCTAAAAAACTTTGACTCTTTTCTGCTCGTTCCTCGCTGAGGACGCGCACCATTATGAATGCCTGTGCCAGCCGTGAGCATTTTAGTTTCATTTTCGGGGCGGATTGCTTGAATGTATTTTAAAAAAGCACAATGTTGTGTTTTATTGCTACTGTACAAAAATATAAGTTAACACTTTGCAGTTTGAATGATGTTCTGAACAAAATGACAGAGTATGTTTATATGTGTCCACTGTTCAATCGCGCCCTCGTTTTAGTGATTCCCAAGTTATTTTTTCATTTAAATGTTTTCATTGTTCTAATCAGGTCAGGCAAGTAAAATTATCTGTGTCTTATCCCTTACATTTTTATATAATATATATACACTACTGTTCAAAAATTTGGGGTCAGTAAGATTTTTAAGCGAAGTTTCTTCTGCTCACCAAGGCTGCATTTATTTGATTAAAAATACAAACAAAAACAGTAATATTGTAAAATAGTATTCCAATTTAAAACAGCTGCTTTCTATTTTAATATATTTTAAACTGTTATTTATTCCTGTGATCAAAGCTGAGTTTTCAGCATCATTACTCCAGTCGTCACTGTCACATGATCCTTCAGAAATTATTCTAATATGATGATTGATGCTCAAGAAATATTCATTATTATTTTAAATGTCGAAAAAAGTTGTGTACAGTCTTTGATGAATAGAAAGTTCAAAAGAACAGCATTTATCTGAAATCTAAAGCTTTTGTAACATTAAACACTACCGTTCAGAAGTTTGGGGTCAGTAATAATTTTAATTTTAATTTTAATTTTGGGGGAAAGAAATAAAATAAATCAATACTTTTATTCATCGAGAATGAGTTAAACTGATCAAAAGTTACAGTACATACATTTATAATGTTAAAAAAATATATATTTGAAATAAATGCTGTTCTTTTGAACTTTACATTCATCAACGCATTTTGAAAAAAAATCTGTACACAACTGTTTTCAACATTGAAAATAATAATTAATATTTATTGACCATCAATCATCCTATTAGAATGATTTCTGAAGGATCATGTGACACTGAAGACGGGAGTAATGATGCTGAAAACTCAGCTTTGATCACATAAATTAATTACAGTGTAAAATATTTTAAAATAGAAAACAGCTGTTTTAAATTGGAATAATATTTCACAATATTACTGTTTTTGTTTGTATTTTTAATCAAATAAATACAGCCTTGGTGAGCAGAAGAGACTTCTCCTAAAAACATTAAAAATCTTCCTGACCCCAAACTTTTGAACGGTATATATATATATATATATATATATATATATACACACATATATAAATACATATACATATATATATATATATATATATATATATATATATATATAAATATAGCTGCGAGCAGCGATGGAGGGCCAAAGCCGGTGACACCGCCACCCCGGTGGCTTTAGTGTAACTAAAGGCACCAGGGTGGCGGTGCCACCGGCTTGGGCCCGCAATCGCTGCTCGCAGCTATATTTATTATTATTAGGGCCCGAGCACCGATGGTGAGAGGACCCTATTGTTTTTGCTCCGTTTATTCTTCTTCTTCTTCTTCTTCTTCTTCTTCTTCTCCAAAGTGAATCGCTTTTTAGAGGGCCTAAACATGCTCGAAAACTCATGAAACTTTGCACACGCTTCAGAAGTGGTGAAAATTTACGTGTGATATGGTTTTCAGAATTGGGGGGGGCAAATTCGGTAAATTATTGCCCCCACATTTTGCCCCGGCTCCTGGTTTCACGTACAGGTATGAAATTTGGTACATACATGTAATGACCCAATACCTACAGAAAAGTCTCTTGGAGCATAGCCCTAAACACAACAGGAAGTGAGCTATTTTGAACTTCCTCCTAGATTTTGGGCATTTTTCGTAATTTCCTGATGTTGTACTTTAACGAACTCCTCCGACAGATTTGATCTGATCCTCTTCAAATTTGGTGAGTGTAATCTTAAGGCCGTTGTGACGTTAAATTGCGAAGATCTAGAGTTTTCGTCGAAGGGTGTGCCCTCGGCGGCCTGACAAATGTTCACCCAATTTCGGCCTTCTGGTGATATATGCATGATCAGATAAGTTCAATATTAATGTTGCTTGCAGTTCCGATGTTGCTAGGCAACCACAGACAGCCTGCAGTAACTCAGGCATACAATTTCCAATCTGTCCCAAACTTCACATGTTTGATAAGAGTCCTGTCCTGAACACATGACCATGCTCATATTTGGTTATAGCAATAGCGCCACCTGCTAGTAGCAGGAAGTGTGGCAAATACAAAACATGCTCGAAAAATCATGAAACTTTGCACACGCTTCAGAAGTGGTGAAAATTTACGTGTGATATGGTTTTCAGAATTGGGGGGGGGCAAATTCGGTAAATTATTGCCCCCACATTTTGCCCCGGCTCCTGGTTTCACGTACAGGTATGAAATTTGGTACATACATGTATTGACCCAATACCTACAGAAAAGTCTCTTGGAGCATAGCCCTAAACACAACAGGAAGTGAGCTATTTTGAACTTCCTCCTAGATTTTGGGCATTTTTCGTAATTTCCTGATGTTGTACTTTAACGAACTCCTCCTACAGTTTTGATCTGATCCTCTTCAAATTTGGTGAGTGTAATCTTAAGGCCTTTCCTAAAGGCGCCGGGTGGCGGCGGCAGGGGTGCGAGGGCCCTTTTCATCGCTGCTTGCAGCTTTAATTATTATTATTATTCTCCGCATTGAATCGCATTTTTGAGGGCCTAAACATGCTCGAAAAGTCACGAAACTTTGCACACGCGTCAGAACTGGCGAAAATTTACATCTGATATAGGTTTCAGAATTGGGTGGGGCAAAATGGCTCGATAGCGCCACCTATAAAAGTTCAACGGAGTGCGCCTCCCGCTATGTTCCACGTACGTGTACGAAATTCGGTACATACATGTAAGGACCTAATACCTACAAAAAAGTCTCTTGGAGCGTAGCCCTAAACACAACAGGAAGTCAGCCATTTTCAACTTCCTCTCAGATTTTTGTGCAGTTTTTGCCATTTTCATGCCTCGTACTTTAACAAACTCCTCCTACAGTTTTAATCTGATCATCTTCAAATTTGGTGAGTCTAATCTTAAGGCCTTTGCGACGTTAAATTGCAGAGATCTTGAGTTTTCGTCGAAGGGCGGGTCCTCGGCGGCCTGACAAATTTCGATGTTTCGCCATGAAACAGGAAGTTGCTGTAACTCAGGCATGGAATGTCCAATCTGCCCCAAACTTCACACTTTTGATAAGCGTTCTGTCCTGAACACATGACCATGCTCATATTCAGTTATAGTCATAGCGCCACCTGCTGGCAACAGGAAGTGACATGTTTAACACTGTTGTGAACTCCTGATAACATATAAAAAAGTGCCATCAAGTGCTAAACATGCTAACAACATACTAGACACATGCTAAAACATGCTAGCAAACACTTAGCTAAGTGCTAAAGCATGCTATTACTGCTATTAAATAGGAATTTGCTGTAACTCAGGCACGGAATGTCCGATCTGCCCCAAACTTCACATGTTTGATAAGAGTCATGGCCTGAACACATCTACATGAGAATATTCAGTTATAGTAATAGCGCCACCTACTGGTAACAGGAAGTGTCATGTTTAACACGTTGATGCCGTTCTAGTAACATGTTAAAAATGCCATTGACTTCTAAACATGCTAGAAACATGTTAAAACATGCTAGCAAAACTTAGCTAAGTGCTAAAGCATGCTATTACTGCTATTAAATAGGAATTTGCTGTAACTCAGGCACGGAATGTCCGATCTGCCCCAAACTTCATACGTTTGATAAGCGTTCTGTCCTGAACACATGACCATGCTCATATTCAGTTACAGTCATAGCGCCACCTGCTGGCAACAGGAAGTGACATGTTAAACACTGCTGTGGACTCCTAATAACATATAAAAAAGTGCCAGCATGTGCTAAACATGCTAACAACATACTAGAAACATGTTAAAACATGCTAGCAAACACTTAGCTTAGTGTTAAAGCATGCTATTACTGCAATTAAATAGGAATTTGCTGTAACACAGGCATGGAATGTCCAATCTGCCCAAAACTTAATATGTAACATGCAAGAAACATACTAGCAACACATAGCTAAGTTCTAAAGCATGCTAGAAATAATAAAGGAAGTTGTTGTAACTTAAGCACACAATGTCCAATCTACCCCAAACTTCACACATTTGATAAGAATTATCTCCTGAACACAAGTCCATGCTCATATTCAGATATAGTCATAGCGCCGCCTGCTGGCAACAGGAAGTGACGTTTAACACTGTTCTGGACTCCTATTAACATATAAAAAAAGTGCCACCAACTGTAAAACATGTTAGCAACATACTAGAAACATGCTATCAAATACTTAGCTAAGTGTTAAAGCATGCTATTACTGCAATTAAATATGAATTTGCTGTAACTGAGGCATGCAATGTCCAATCTACCCCAAAATTAATATGTCATATCCTAGAAACATCATAAAACATGCTAGAAATGCTATAGGAAGTTGTTGTAACTTAAACATACAATGTCCAATCTGCCCCAAACTTCACATGTTTGATAAAAGTCCTGCACTGAACACATCTACATAGCGATATTCAGATATAGACATAGCCCCACCTACTGTCAACAGAAACTGACATGGTTAACACAGTACAGTACTAACCACATAACTATTGTGTACTAAGCATGCAAGAAACATACTAAACATGCTAGCAACTACTACATATACCTCCTTAAATGCACATTGCCCAACCATGCTCTGTCTTCCTAAAGCCACCGAGTGACGATGGCACGAGTGCGAGGGCCCTTTCATCGCTGCTTGCAGCTTTAATTTTTATTGTGTTTTATTAGTGACAAATTTGGGAAGAGGATAAATATTCCAAAACTGAAAATACAGTATGAGAATTAACTGCACAATTACTAGACATGTTTTCCTTGGATATTATAGGCCAATTTGCAAGCACAATTTGTAAAAAAAAAAAAAAAAAAAAATAATAATAATAATTGAGATGCTTCCAACTGTTGCTCTTGCATTCTTTCTTGTGGCACACCTGAATGAATGGCTCATTAAGTATGCGGGCCCCATTGTCTCCTCAGGTGTGAACCACTAAATATGCATGATGGTGTTGGATCGTTGACGCCCACTCAGAAAGTGGATCGTTGATGCCCACTTCCAAACAGAAAGTGTTTTGCAAAATTTTAATCAATGTACTGTGTTATGTGAATGATTAGGCAGGATGATTTTCACAACATTTTGAAGAAAAAACTCTAGGCGACAACATCCATTAGTCAAAAGTCTTATTGACTCATATTTAGTATCTGTTTTGTGGCCTTATTTCAGAAACTTTAGTTTTTTCAATAACCATGCATAAACATTATTCTCTCAAAAATGCAAACATGTACATTCATGTTGCTCACATATTATGGTAGCCCTGTTTGTGCTAAATAGAGTGTAATTACACCTTTTCCATTAATATGTTTATAAGCAACTGAAAAAAGCACAAATGTCAGGGCATGTCAGAACATCTCAAGGACCCCAAAAACACCTTAGACCCCTGAGGGTTAATATATACACTATCATTCAAAAGTTTGGGGAGAGTAAATATATATTTTTTAATTAATACTTTTATTCAGCAAGGTTGCATTCAATTTATGTTTTAAATTTCATCAAAGAATAAATAAAAAAAAAGTATCAGTTTCCACAAAAATATTAAGCAGCACAACTGTTTTCATCATTGATAATAATAATAAATTTTTCTTGAGCAGCAAATCAGCAGATTAAAAGGATTTCTGAAGGATCATGCAACTGAAGACTAGAGTAATGAAAATATTCAGCGGCATCTGCAGTCACACAAACATCATTTAGACTCTGGTCACTTATTGCCGACACGAGGCCAAAAGGGCAGGCCAGAAAGCAGAGGGTGAGCCAGGTAGATGGTGGTGTACGTTCAAGCCTCAGAGGACTTGGCTATGGTGTCAAACCCAGAAGGTGCCATTTTGGGCTTTGGTGCGTACCACCATGGCACAATTGTTTTGGAAAAAGGAGCGGAGAAGGGGGTTGCACGTATTGAGCTTAGTGAGAATTTCATCGAGATTATTGTCTCCGATGATTATACCAAGTGTATAATAGTGCAACAACAGCCTTCTAAGTGTATAGAGATTTAGGAACAGGAAGCTAATGCTGAATGCATAGTTGTGCAGGAAAATGATGCCAGTAGTGACTGTATTGTAGCTCCAGAACAGGATGCTTGTTACATATTACAAGGTCAGGATGGTCTAAGTTCTGTGGCAGAGACTGTAGAAATAGAGACAGGGCTGTGA
Source organism: Rutilus rutilus (assembly GCF_951802725.1). Lineage (NCBI taxonomy): Eukaryota > Metazoa > Chordata > Actinopteri > Cypriniformes > Leuciscidae > Rutilus > Rutilus rutilus. Next base: position 1,402,008 of record NC_140226.1, read on the forward strand.
TACTAAAGTGTTTCATTTTAAAACATAAACTCTTCACATTATGTCTCACACCAAAGAAAAAACAACCGTTGTGAAATAAATGTATAAGCTATGTTGAATTTATGTCTTGTTGTTCTTTGATTCTTAGATGGGTTATCAGTAAATATTGACTCCTGTGCGCAGTGGACCTTGTTTCATCACTGTTTATACAGACATTGCACAAGTGCATCAGCAAAACACAGCTGTGTTGGGAAATGAGCTAATGCAAGAGGAAATCAAATTTTATACTTGTATCTGTTACGTTGCAAATTATCACATCTTTCACATGTCAACTGTTAAAGTAAAATACCATGTACGTACTTTTCATATAAATACATAATGATTATTATTAGAGAAAACGATAAGCAGTAGATACCCAGTAGATAAGAGCTAATGGAGCTCTTCAGCTACATAAAGAGGGTCATCATTTCAAGATGAAAGCTGTCATGATTCCTGTCTTGTGTCTTGTCATTGGTTAATCGTCTGATTATTGTTCACAGGTGGCCCTTGTCTTGTCGTTAGTCTTGTGTATTTAAGCCCTCTTGTTTGCCCTGTGTCTTGGTCTAATATTGCATGTTTGTCCAGGTTCTGGTCTTTGTTTCCAGTTTCCAGCCTTTGTTTAATGGTAATCATAAACAGGTAATCATAAAACCCCCATATATACAAACATCCTGTCATAAACAGATATCATAAAAACATAAATCAAGGGGTCATAAATCATTTTGACACAAGCTAGAGCATATTTCTACTGTCATCCTATCCCATTTAGACTGCAAAAATGTTCAGAATGTGCTGTGACGTGAATATGTGTTTGTTTCTCACCAAATCCTCAGCCATAGACTGAACGCTGACATTGATGGACAGGCTTGCGAGTTGAGGAGGGTTTTGAAACTCTATAGAAAGTGCCTAGATCCATTGGCAGAAGGTCATCCTTAGAGATGACGCTAGTTTCTGTTCGGCACACATAAACACAGAACTGGTCTTTAAACGCAATATGAACCATATCTATCTTTTACCTTATACTTCTAAGAAGGTTTGACTAAATAAATACTTGCTTGTTTACACAATTGGTTTCATAGTACAATTCTCATGTCCCAGCTGCCCACACAAAACAAGATGGTATTTTCTGGTTTTCTCTCTGTAGTATTGATTTTTAGCTCAATAATCAATAGATCTGATCAACACAGTTATGCTCTGTCATGCCTAAACAGACCTAAAAAATATAACAGACTCAAGCAGGTCTCTTTGGGCCTCTCTGAGGCAACACTCACTAGCTTCAAAGGAGTCCATTTGGTGTGAGATACTGCATCATTTAACACTGTACTTATGAAATAAAAATACAGAAGAGTAAAGTCTTCTTTAGATTTATTAAACATCAGTCATTTGGAGCTTTCTCTCAGGTCAGAGTCTAAGCTTCTTTTCAGATGAATTATTGACTTGTCTGGATCACTATCTCTGCTCTGTGAAGGCTTGATAAACTCCCTTTTGCTGTCAAACCTCTCTAATGATTCTGATCAGTTCCCATGAAAACCAGAAAAACATGAAGAGACAGTGGAGGACGCAGCCGCATGCTAAGGACATGTAGTGGGTTTGCTTAAGTATACCATTGGGTCGTTCTCCTCCAGGTCATAGACTCTTGAAGCGAACGCAGCAAAAGGAAGATCCAGACTGTTTGTCGTCACCTGGAGTAACACATGTACACAACACGTCAGAATGCATTTTGCAGGCATGGCCCACCTTCGTTAAATTAATTTATTAAAAAAAGTGGACGGATTGTGGCATTGGTACTAGGTCAATCATTAGAGGGGATTGCGAGGTGCCATTTAGGCAAACATCTTTTGGACAAAAAGTTGTCTGTAATAGGGAGTAATTATTGGAATAGCTTACCGCACTCAATAAGACAGTGTTCTATATATTAAACATCACCTTAAAAAAGTGGCTTATGTTGAACCAGGTGTGTAAAAAGTTTACTTAGACATTTTAAATAATGTGTTTGGGTTTTTTGTCTATTAGTGTTTTATGTATATTTGAGTATGTGTCCTTGTATGTACCTGCCTAGGGACTATGGATGTTAATTAGCAATGTTGCTATAATCCAGTTTATTTACATTTTGTATTTTATACTAATGTTCATTAACATGCATTGTCCCTATCAAATAAATAAACAAATGCTATTTTTTTACCTCTCACTAAACATGAAAGTTGCATTATTCTCTGTGTATACTGCACTTATCAGTAACATTTTATATATCATATACTTATATATGTTATTAGCAAGTCTTGGCTTATGAATATAAAAAAAAAGCATGCTTAACCCCCTGAGGTCGGCGGTATCGCCGGCGTGATCTGCTCGCTTTTTTTTATCAGTGTAAAAGAGACTCATAAATACTCTGTTGACTTTGATTTTCCATAGGAGTTTCATACATCAATCGATCCTGTTAAGTGTGTATTTTTTTGTGTATACTCACAATAAAAACAAAGTGTTGTGCTTTTTGCCAAATAAAGAAAAATAAACACGAAGCGAGTTCTGCCTTCTCTCTGCCAGTGAAGTCCATTCTGAAACGCGTCCGAAAATGAACCATAACTCAGCGAATACTCAGTCACACAGGCACACAGGCATGAAGCTTGAATTCTCTTCTTTTAAATGAAGTAATTTTTATAAAAAACAAATATTCTCAGTTTATGCAATCTGTATGAAAAGAGAAAGATGTCAGTCGTTCTCATCTCAGCTCATTAAGTTTTAATGTGACTCCGCCCACGGCGAGCGCATGCTATTCAAACGCAAATGATTGAGGCAATCCACACAAACCTGTGAACGCCCCCATATCAGCTCGAGAAAACACATCAAGCTTATTCAGATCATTGTACTTGTTTACACCATCTCGCTGCGCTGTGAGGAATACTATCGTAATAATAATAATGGAAAATGTACCTCAGAAATGCTGGTATTTCGAGGAACAGATGCAGCTGAGCTGAGGAATACTGTAGTAAGTTTTTTTTTTCATTCTCAAGTGAATCGCGTTTCTGTGTGTGAATGAATGAACGGCAGAGATGCGCGCCGTTTACCACAGCTCGCAAAAAGAATGAATGTTTCGCTTTTAGCAAACTGTATTGCTATACTGAGTAAAAATCGACTGAAATATGTTGAAATAAAATGTATTTGTATAAGCAACGTATTAAACTGCAAATTAACATTTATTTACATTTACATTTACATTTAGTCATTTAGCAGACGCTTTTATCCAAAGCGACTTACAAATCAGGACTAAATTAAGCGAGTCATCATGAAGAGGCAAAAACAACAACAACGCAAGAAGTGTTCAAAATACGAAGTTTTTATTTTTATTTTTATTTTTTTATGAGTTTAGGTGCTCATGGAAGAGATGGGTTTTCAGCTGTTTTTTGAATGTTGTCAGGGATTCAGCATTCCGGATGAGGGTGGGGAGAGTGTTCCACCAGCATGGAACTGTGAATGAGAATGATCTGGAAAGTGATTTTGTGGCTTTCTGTGATGGAACCACGAGACGTCGCTCGTCGATTGATCGTAGGCGTCTGATAGGGATGTAGGCTCGTAGGAGTGAGTGAAAGTAGGAGGGAGCTGAGCGTGTGATAGATCTGTAAGCAAGCGTCAATGCCAAACCGTCAAATTTATGTTTCTTATAATAAAAACGAAAGACCTATGTTACAGACATATGAAAGACAACATTTCGTTGATTAGTTTTGGATAGATTATACATTTTTACTGTAAAATATCTGCCACCTCAAATAAACTTTTGTTTGCCAATTTTTGCTCATATGTTAAATATAGTATGTTTTGTCAAAAATAAAGTAATCAAATAATATGTTATAGTGTTTATTCCAATGTAGCCTAGGCTATATTCAAGTAATGAATCCTTAACTTTGAAATATGTATGATAAAATGTATACTTTAGTTTTTACAAAGAAAGATTACACTTGAATTGTTGTTGTAATTGTAACCTTTTTAATAAAAAAATATATATATTTACAAGGTAGATGTAAACAAACTATTAAAAGGCAAATATAAGCCCTTTCTTTAAATAATTTTTATTGTTTTTTATAAAGTGACAAATTTGGGAAGAGGATAAATATTCCAAAACTAAAAAATACAGTATGAGAATTAACTGCACAATTACTAGACATGTTTTCCTGGGATATTATAGGCCAATTTGCAAGCACAATTTGTAAAAAAAAAAAAAAAAAAAAAAAAAAAAAAAATTTAGATTTAGATGCTTAATTTAAATTTAGATGCTTCCAACTGTTGCTCTTGCATTCTTTCTTGTGGCACACCTGAATGAATGGCTCATTAAGTATGCGGGCCCCATTGTCTCCTCAGGTGTGAACCACTAAATATGCATGATGGTGTTGGATCGTTGACGCCCACTCAGAAAGTGGATCGTTGACGCCCACTTCCAAACAGAAAGTGTTTTGCAAAATTTAAATCAATGTACTGTGTTATGTGAATGATTAGGCAGGATGATTTTCACAACATTTTGAAGAAAAAACCCTAGGCGACAACATCCATTAGTCAAAAGTCTTATTGACTCATCTTTAGTATGTGTTTTGTGGCCTTATTTCAGAAACTTTAGTTTTTTCAATAACCATGCATAAACATTATTCTCTCAAAAATGCAAACATGTACATTCATGTTGCTCACATATTATGGTAGCCCTGTTTGTGCTAAATAGAGTGTAATTACACCTTTTCCATTAATATGTTTATAAGCAACTGAAAAAAGCACAATGTCAGGGCATGTCAGAACATCTCAAGGACCCCAAAAACACCTTGGCGTTGTTCATGGTGGCGTACGTTCAAGCCTCAGAGGACTTGGCTATGGTGTCAAACCCAGAAGGTGCCATTTTGGGCTTTGGTGTGTACCACCATGGCACAATTGTTTTGGAAAAAGGAGCGGAGAAGGGGGTTGCACGTATTGAGCTCAGTGAGAATTTCATCGAGATTATTGTCTCCGATGATTATACCAAGTGTATAATAGTGCAACAACAGCCTTCTAAGTGTATAGAGATTCAGGAACAGGAAGCTAATGCTGAATGCATAGTTGTGCAGGAAAATTATGCCAGTAGTGACTGTATTGTAGCTCCAGAACAGGATGCTAATAGTTGTTACATATTACAAGGTCAGGATGGTCTAAGTTCTGTGGCAGAGACTGTAGAAATAGAGACAGGGCTGTGATACTAAAGTGTTTCATTTTAACCTGTTAACCGTTGCCAGTGCGCCCGCGCTCTGAAGCGTTATTTATTTATTTAATTCAAAATTACTATCAGATTTAATGTTATACCTTGACAAACTATACATAATTAAAAAGATATAATACTCAAGTTTCAGTATTTGACCACTATTGTATTCTGAGAAACTCATAGTGACAGTTGTCTTAATTTGTGTCAGGAGTTATGAAATGAAAAAATGAGTCGATACCTTTAATATGAATTATGCGCGTCAGCCGCTTTCATTCATAAAAAACTCTGTGCTGTCGTCATGACAGCGATACACAAAACAACGTCCTTCAGGGCTTTAGCTCAAAAATGTGCAGATTTGGAGAAATATTGATAGATTCTCATAGATTTACATCATATTTCTATAGACAGGAATAATATTTATTGAATTTATACCCAAATGCGTCGATGTAATCTTTATGAGCATTTGGTATTCTGATACTGTGTTTTTTAATTCATACCAATAGCCTGAGGGCGCTACATGCACAATAATAGTCCATATATGGAACATGAAGAAGAGCCATGATCATGTGACATTCCAGGACGTCACTGATACACACAAAGCTAACAAGAGATCGCGCTGTAACATGCAGATAAAGATGGTTTGAAGACAATAAAGATGATTGCACTGATATTTGAGTTACCTGTGTTTTTCAAGCCATGCCAGGTATTTTCATAATAATAGATTATATTTATAATGTAATGCTAATCTATATAGACTATCATTGTGCAGAACACTATCCAATAGTATATTTTCTGTCTGACTTTTTTATCTGAAGCCAAATTAGATCACAGAAGATTATTTAAAATACTCAACGTGCGTTAAAAATTAAGTTTAGAGCACAAACATGGTTTTAATCTCATAAATTGTCGTGTATTGATGGTGTGCTAAGCTAACATGCTAGCTAGCCCTAGGTGCACCTGCTACCTAGAAGTTATACTTATATTATTTTTTGAATGCTACCTGAAATGTGTCTTTATTCAAGAAATGCATTTGATACAGTTTAAAATGTGAGGTAAACTTTGAGAAAAGAAATTAGGGACTGAAACCCTATGAATAGCCTGTGAATAGCCAGTCGTTAGTTATAATGCAGACAAAAGAAATGCATATTTCGAGCCATAACCAGGCTGGAGAGGTGTGAATGTGTGCAGGAGAGACTGAGACTGAATGGCGATCGTTTGCACCACAAAACAATACAGACAATAATACTGGATAGATGGTTAGAAGATGACAATAAACATCAGTAGCATTTTAGCGTCAAATCAAAATAAAGTCATTTGACATGGTCTTGAAAAACATTTAACTAAATACAGAGTTTTGGACTTATTATCTTCAGATTTTAAACATAGAATGTTTAGACATATGGCTTTAGCTGTAGTGCATTTCTAGATTGCTACAGTGCCAACTTCAATTTTATTTTCATGTTTCATAAAAATTTATTTCTAATAACTTTACAAAACTTTGAAGCTCTTTATAACAATTTTTTGTCATTATGACAATAATTAATTCTACATTTACAATAAACTGCCAGGTGTCAGCTTTCAAATGAGATCATACTTGTGCTTTTAGTGCAAAGGGTTCATGAACTGTATCTGTTTCAGTTTGGGTATGTCATTTCTGGGGATTTTTCAAAAGTGGGGTTGCAGCTTAACAGGTTAAAACATAAACTCTTCACATTATGTCTCACACCAATGAAAAAACAACTGTTGTGAAATAAATGTATAAGCTATGTTGAATTTATGTCTTGTTGTTCTTTGATTCTTAGATGGGTTATCAGTAAATATTGACTCCTGTGCGCAGTGGACCTTGTTTCATCACTGTTTATACAGACATTGCACAAGTGCATCAGCAAAACACAGCTGTGTTGGGAAATGAGCTGATGCAAGAGGAAATCAAATTTTATACTTGTATCTGTTACGTTGCAAATTATCACATCTTTCACATGTCAACTGTTAAAGTAAAATACCATGTACGTACTTTTCATATAAATACATAATGATTATTATTAGAGAAAACGATAAGCAGTAGATACCCAGTAGATAAGAGCTAATGGAGCTCTTCAGCTACATAAAGAGGGTAATCATTTCAAGATGAAAGCTGTCATGATTCCTGTCTTGTGTCTTGTCATTGGTTAATCGTCTGATTATTGTTCACAGGTGGCCCTTGTCTTGTCGTTAGTCTTGTGTATTTAAGCCCTCATGTTTGACCTGTGTCTTGGTCTAATATTGCATGTTTGTCCAGGTGCTGGTTTTGTTTCCAGTTTCCAGCCTTTGTTTAATGTTTGTTTTGTTAATAAAAGTTGCATTTGGGTTCATTTCAACTTGCCTCCAGGATTACATTGTTACAAAAGCAATTTCTTTTGATTAGTAACAAAGATGCATCTACTCTTAAATAACAAATTATGGAGGAGCACTGTGTAAAATATTGAATCTAGTTTTTTTTTTTTTTTTCTGAGTTTTGTTATAATATAAATATTATAATTTGTATAATATGTTCTCACAGTTGAATTCACATAGTTTTGGAGATATGAAGTTATCTTGTTTTCATTAAATATGTCTGATTCATGTTCATCAGAAAGCAAAGAATGTTCCACGTTGATATAAGTGGTCTGATACAGAAGAGATAGGCTATTTTTGACACTTTGTTCTCTTTGAACTCGGGTAGTTCAATATTAACTTGATGACTCCAGTAACTGCAGCTCTGAGCTTTTCTAACTGAGTGTGTGGGATATATAATGAGATGCTGCAAGTTTTTTTTCAGTATTACAGACTCAGTCAGCCACAAGAATGGGAGCAAAACCAGCGCCTCTCCTTCTCTCCCTGCTTCTCGGACAAGTTCTCCATCTCACGTTGTGTCATAACGGTAGGAATTTACTAAGATTTCTCTGCCTTTTGACTAATTAGGCCATAACAAATGTATTCTAAGATAATACATATTTTAACCCTCTGGGGTCTAAGGTGTTTTTGGGGTCCTTGATGTTTTGACATGCCCTTACATTTGTGCTTTTTTCAGTTGCTTATAAACACATTAATGGCAAAGGTATAATAAGACTCTATTTAGCACAAACAGGGCTATCATAATATGTGAGCAACATGAATGTACATGTTTGCATTTTTGAGAGAAAAATGTTTATGCATGGTTATTGAAAAAACAAAAAATGACAATTTCTGAATTAAGGCCACAAAACACATACTAAATGTGTCAATAAGACTTCTGAATAATGCATTTTGTCGCCTAGAGTTTTTTCTTCAAAATGATGTGAAAATCATCCTGCCTAATCGTTCACATAAAACAATACATTGATTTAAATTTTGTAAAACACTTTTTGTTTGGAAAGGCAATATGCGGGTGGGCGTGATTCACACCTGAGGAGACAATGCCCCCGCATAATGAGGCTGCATACTTAATGAGCCTTTCATTCAGGTGTGTGACTGAGCCACAAGAAATAATGCAAGGACAATATATATATATATATATATATATATATATATATATATATATATATATATATATATATATATATATATATATATAATTGGTTCACAGTTGTTGTTGTTTTTTCCACAAATTGTGCTTGCAAATTGTATAATATCCAAGGTAAACATTTCTAGTAATTGTGCAGTTAATTGTTCTCATACTGTATTTTCAGATTTGGAAAATATTCTCTACCCAAATGTGTCACTAATAAAGCATAATAAAATTATTTAAAGAGAAGGATCATATTGACCTTTTAAGATTGTGTTTACATCTATCCTTGTATGTGTATATATATATATATATATATATATATATATATATATATATATATATATATATATATATATATATATTACTAAAAAGGTTATACAATTACAACAAAATTTAAAATTGTAACAATATTTCCAGTGTAATTTTGCTTTGTAAAAACTAAAGTATACATTTTATCATACGTAATTCAATTCATATGAGCAGAAATTGGCAACATTATAAGCTTATTTGATGTGGCAGTATTTTAAAGTAAAAACTTTATAATCTATCCGATTTTGTAGTCGATTTTTACTCATCTCAGTATAGCAATAGAGTTTGGTAAAAGCTGTTCATTCATTCACACACAAAAACGCGATTCATTTTTAAACAGTATTTGTGCCAGCTGTAGTAGCTCCACAACAGCGCATATCTGTGCGTTCATTCATTCACGCTCAGAAACGCGATTCATAAAACAGTCTTTTGCGTGTACAGACACTTGCGATTAGAACAAAGCAGATATAGAACTGACCTATTCCTCAGCCGGATCCCTTTGCTCCTCGAAATTAAACTTCCAGAACTTCTGAGGTAAATTTTCCAGGATTATTATCAAGATAGTATTATTCCTCACAGTGTCGTAAAGTACAGTCTGAAAGTGAACTCGCTTTATTATTATTACACTTGTTATTTATAAACATGTTAATGGCAAAGGTGTAAATTCACTCTATATAGCACAAACAGGGCTACCATAATATGTGAGCAACATGTATGTAGATGTTTGTATTTTTAAGAGAATAATGTTTATGCGTGGTTATTGAAAAAAATTTAAATGAAAGTTGCTGAAATAAGACCACAAAACTCATACTAAATATGTGTCCACAAGACTTTTGACTAATGGATGTTGTCGCTTCGAGTTCTGGCTTCAAAATTATGTGAATAATCGTTCACATAAACGATTGCTTTATCGTTCACATAAAACAATACATTGATTTAAATTGTGTAAGACAGGTTTTGCTTGGAAAGCCAGTATGCGAGGGGGGCGTGAAGGAGGAGTAGTTTACACCTGAGAATACAATGTCCCACCCATTATGGGTAATGACTTGCATAATGAGCCATTCATTCAGGTGTGACACTGACTGAGCCACAAGAATGAATGCAAGGACAAAAGATATATTTAGAAGAAGACTTATATTGACCATTTAAGATTTTGCTTACATCTATCTTGTAAATATGTTTAGCTATTTTATTAAAAAGGTTACAATTACAACAATAATTACAATTTCAACAATATTTCAAGTGTACTCTTTCTTTGTAAAAAAAATGATTATAGGCCTACATTTTATCATATGTATTCATTATTGAATATAGCCAACATTGGAACAGCTAACATCTTAGTTGATGACTTTATTTTTGACCAAATTTTATATATATATATATATATATATATATATATATATATATATATATATATATATATATATATATATACATGTTGTGGCAGGATTTGTGAATCTTGATAGGTATTTTGAACGTACAAACACACTTCCAGATACATATGCACGCACACACATACATGGAAGCCCGAAGCGCAGAGGACGGAAAGGACGCAAGAATGCCCATATACGGGAAACAGCAACGTTACCAAAAACCCCCTCAGAGACAATGGATGGTTGATGTCGCAAGTCTCGGTCATGAGACTGAGTTCCTCTGGAAAAAACCCAAGAAACTGCATTGGAACAATGTACCCAGTTCCGTATAAATATGACCGCATTTTTACAGTTAAGGGCTGCATTTTTGATTGAGATGTCGATTGCATCCCTAGAGGGGAATCAAATCTCTTCTAATATAATCCTGGCTGAATTTCTTTTGGTTTGAACTGCTCTGCTGTATTATTGTAACTTGGTAAACCTCGGATGAGAACAAGTTCATATTTACTCGAATTGCTTGAACTGCTGATAAGGTACTTAGTCTTTGTAATATTCACTCATACAGGACTGCCCTGTTGAGATTGAATAAGCTGAAGTTTTATATCCTGTAACATTTTCTTTTTGATTTGCTACAAGTATTGATTTTTGTATTAACAGTGTTTTAATCTTTTGTATAAATAAATTTTTATTTCTAAAGACAATCACTGTCTTACTTAAGTCTTACTTCAGCTTTTACAAACAGTTCTAATAGCAATAGACAGAGCAATATATTAATCCTATCAAAGATAACAAGGGTTCCAAGAGCGATTCTGCTGGAAGGTAAGCATAAATTTAATTCATATGTCTAGTTAGTAATGTTTATTATTGTTTCCTTGGGAGCGTAGGGACTACACCTAGATTTACTGGTATAAATGATAACAAGCAAGTTGAGGGAATAATTCCTATTCTAACCTGACAGCAAAAGATCACCTAGACACATTGATACTAGGGGTTAATCAGGAACGTGAAAGCAATACCAGATCTCACAACATGGGGGCTCGTCCGGGATTGGGTCAATTTTTAATTGCCCAATAATACCCAAAAGAACCTAAGGGGATAATAGTTTAAGTACTAAGACAACGGCTAAATCCAAATGCAAAATAATGTCTCCATAGTGCTTTGAGGAAGTTACAGGAACAGATACTTCCTCCTAACCATAGAAAGTATCACGGGGACGCCTGAGATAAGGTTTCGTGGTTAGGCACAGCAGGGGTAACAAAAGATCTCGAGGACAGCGCTGTAGAACCACAGAGTATCTAAACTAGGAGCCTCATATAAAAGAGATAGTTACCAAAAAAGCCTCGGAGGAGTAAACAGATTCACACAGTCATGGAAAAGATAACCAAAATTACTTTGCTATCACAAGATCAATTATCTAAAAGATTAAAAGGACTGGACTGAGTTAGAAATGGTGGCTAAATTGAAGAAACTAGCTCCTGAACTGCCGGGCTCCCAGGTGATAGCCAGTTGGGGATCAGAGACTGATGGGACGGAGCTATCTAAATTTGCAGCTAGATATGACAGGGAGTGCAAAAGGAGGAAGAAGTTGAAGGAAACACAAGGCCAAAATAAAAGCAGGCCAGTAGAGGGGGTTAGAGTCAAGCAGAAGACTGATTTTAAGAAGTTTAACCCCAAATATAGTGAGGGAAATAAAATAAAACCTCAGAGAAATGATTTCTCAAAGAGTGTAGATAAGAGACCTAAACCACAGACCAGAAAAGTGCAAGATAGAAAGCCGGATAAAAATAATAAATGTATTGAACCGGACGTATGGGCAAAAATGACTGAAGAACAGAGAAAAGCCCATATGGAGAAGAGAAACAAAAAAGCAGAACTGAGATTAGAAAGAACACGTACTGTCAAAACCAACAAAACAGAGAGAGAGAAAAAACAATAGGATGTAAAAGCTCCAGGAAAAGCGACCATTGCTTCTAGTTTAGTGGAAGAATCAGAAGACCAAGAATTTTTTATTAATTATAATGGTATCAGATTTTTATTAGACACGGGAGCTGAGGTAACGACCGTAACACAATTACCTGAGGGGGCAGTTAAGTTAAAAGGAAAATATCGGGTATACGGTTTTAGTAATGAAATGGAGCCAGTGACCAGAGATAGGTATTATTGGCAAGGTTTACATTGCATACTGGACAGCTCGAATTTGATGTGTCTAAAAGATGCCATTCTCGTTAAAGAGATGAATGAAGGAATTACTGATTCTGACAGAATGATTAGATGGCTTAAACCGGTCGACCTGGAGTCAGAAATGAATAGGGTTATAAACGAGACCTTATTACCAAAAGTAGAGTTAAGAAAATTGTTGGACAAATATAAAAATCATTTTGCAAAAAGTAAAAATGATTGCGGAAAATTGTCCGACAAATATGAACATACCATTGTAGGGGAAATTCCGGTGCCACAGAGACAGTACCCTCTAAATAAATCAGCATATAAGGAAATACGAGAAACAATAAATGAATTATTGAAAAAAGGAGTAATTAGTATAGGAGAAAATTGTCCTACTAATTCCCCGATTCAGGGCGTGGCCAAGGGGGACGGCTCATGGCGCCTGGTTTCGAACTACAAAGCTTTGAATAAATTAACGGTACCTGATACCAGGTATTTGATAAATGCACGGGATGTGACGAATGGTCTTAGTGGTGGTAAGATATTGTCTAAAATCGACCTAGCTAATGGATTTTGGTCAATACCATTGGCAAAGGAGAGTCGAGGGCGGACCGCCTTCACCTTTGAGGGCAGACAATTAATTTATAATCGTTTATCTCAGGGATTACGTAACGCTCCTAACGTTTTCCAGGCCGTAATCCTAGATGTCCTTGAAGGATTGCCAATTTCCGTTTATATAGATGATGTACTCATAGCCACCCAGACGGTGGACGAAGACATGAAGGTTCTGACAGAAACCATAAAAAGGTTAGCAGACGCTGGTTTCCTCCTGAATCTGAAAAAATTAGAGTTGGGAAAGGAAAAAGTTGATTTTCTAGGTTTCGAAATATCAGGTGAAGATAGAGGCATAGCTAAATCAACTCAAGAAAAATTAACAGAATTGAAAAATAAGAAGATAACGAATCTAAAGGAATTGTAAAGTCTGCTAGGGAGATTGAATTTTGTAAGTTAGTCCAAAACGTGGGTTCGTGGAAAAAAGCCCATGTTAATAAGCTGCCATTGGACGCATAATGGGCCCGAGGGATCGTAGGGTGAATTTGGATGACAAATGCCCACAGACTTGGTGGGAAGTGGGCCTTTTGTGATAACCCCCCAATTCACGGATCACAACCCACTTGCCACGGGACTGGGGTTATTTGGACACCTCTAGTGGGCGACAGAGAGCATATTGCCCCCAGGACCACCCCCCCCCCCCATCCCACTAACCCACTATTTGTCCAATAACCCACTATATTGGGCAAATGCCCCTACCGCTATGCCTTTTAAATGGGCCGTGGGACGGCCCCCGTACGCAGACGGAGGGTCGTGGTACCCCGATACTTCAGATTCCGACTCTCCAGGGGCCCCTGACGCGGGGCCCCGAAGCGTGGGGCCCTAGGGCCTTTGCAAAAAATCGCCCCTCCCCCACCATCATATGCTTTTGATATGTCGCTCGGGACGGGCCCTGGGGCCACCGTGCCGAATTTGGGGCCCCTGGGACCATTCTATAAAAATCCCACTCGCCCATTAAATGAATGGGTTTTCCACCGTGGTTTCGTGGACGCCGCTTCCGAAGGGCCGATCGACTAGGGGGCGCCATTTTCCGACTCGCCACGGCCCCCTGGTGCGGGCGGAAAAGTTTGGTGGCCCTGGGACCTCGTTCAGGGGCCGAAAGGTCAAAAAAGGGGCCCCCGTGTCTGTCGTGTGGCAGAGATTAGGGTTAGAGGCTGACAACGTTTTGCCTTCGCTCAAGGGCCCGGTGCTTTCGGTGCGTCGCTCGGTGCGGGCCCAGGGGCCACCGTGCCGAATTTGGGGCCCCTGGAACATTTCCATCAAAATCCCACTCGCCCATTAAATGAATGGGTTTTCCACCGTGGTTTCGTGGACGCCGCTTCCGAAGGGCCGATCGACTAGGGGGCGCCGTTTTCCGACTCGCCACGGCCCCCTGGTGCGGGCGGGAAAGTTTGGGGCCCCTGGGACCTCGTTCAGGGGTCGCGAGGTCGAAAAAGGGCCCCTCGTCCGCGAACCCGCTACGCCGTCAAATGGCCCGTGGGACGGCCCCCGTGCGGAAACGCAGGGTCGTATCACGTCGAGATTTGATATTTTGACTCTCCAGGGGCCCCCGACTCACGGCCCCGAAGTGTGGGGCCCTAGGACCTTCCTGAAAAAAGTGTGCCACTTATAACCAACTTTCACTCAAAAGGCTCTTAGGTTACATGAGTGGAGGAGGCACAAGGCCGAGATTAGGGTTAAAAGGGCGGGAAAGTGTTGCCTTCGCTCTAGAGCCTAGCGCCTTTGGTATGTCGCCGGTGACCTCTCGACCCCTGGGACAAAACGGCTCGTATCTTGGCAGCGTGAAGACGCAGAGAGCTGAAACTCGGGTGAGGGTATCCCGCGGGGACCCTCTCCTGAACGCAAGAGTCACGGGCCCCCGGGGACGCCACCTCACCTTCAAAAAGTGGCTTCGTGGGATGATCCCACGTAGCATTTATCCCATTGTAAAAATTGTGGGTTCGTGGACGGTGGAATTATGGGATGGGACTTGGTGCTATCACCTTCTAACAGAATCCAGAGTTTCAAGAAGATCAACGGGACAATTGGGGCAACGGGACTTTTTCCCAAAATAGTGGGTTTATGGACATATAGTGGGTTCGTGGGACGGGGGCGTGGCCTGGGAGTGGGGGGGGGGTCAACGGGACGTTTGCGCCATATAGTGGGTTATTGGACAAATAGTGGTTTCGTGGGACGGGGGGGGGGTCCGCCCACAACAGTGGTCAAACGGACAAATAGTGGGTTAGTGGGACCGGTCACGCGTGGCGCCCCACCCAGGACGAAGGCCGAACTGCTTCCGGGGGTCTAGGACAACGGGGGCCTCCCGTCGGGCCCCCGAGGGCGCTGGGGCCCCTCGCGCCTGCCCGCGTGGGTCGGGCGCCCGGGCGCGGTCGGGGTGCGGCGTCGGCCGGCCCCCCAAAAATTTCGGGGGGCCGGCGCGCTCGTCCGCGGACCACCGTCCGCGAACCCGCTCTCCAATGGTGGAATGGACGTTTTTTTCGGTCTTGGACTAGCTAGAGAGATTTAATACCCGGTTACAGTGCCAAAGCAAAAATGCTGTATAAGGCCACTTCAGGTGGTGATTTTCAATGGGACGACAACCTAGAGAAAATCAAATGTGAAATTATAGAAATGGCTTTAAATTCTGGAAGAATTATCAGAAGAGATCCTGATAAGAACCTTATAGTCAAAATTGTTAATACACCCGAGGAGATGGAGGTCGTATTATACAATGAAGGTAATAGTAAAAGTCCAGTGATGTTTATCTCTCATGAAAAACCAGCTACTCAGAGACATCAAGAGAATTTGTCAGCAGTAGATATATTAGCCACGATAGCAAGAAATTTGCTAACCATTAAATCATTGGCTGCCGAAAAATCTATTATTTTCATAGCTAAAAGTGAAGGTATTGAATTGTTAGCCAGAGAAGCTAAGAATTTAGTGAATGAAAATAAGCGTGTTCACACTTTTACTTGGTCTAAATGGACTAAACTAATCAGTGACAATCAGATAGAATTTAGGCATGAGAAAACTCCTAAAAAGGAGAAAAAGACTTTGATAAACCCAGCACATTTGTGCTACTTTACTGACGGAAGTTCAGAGAAAGGACAGACGTGGTGGGGTTTTCTGGTTAAGCTGAGGGGTAAAATTATTCACAGAGAAAAAGGAAGATTAGAGGACGACAAAAGTGCACAGGAAGCTGAAGTTACTGCAGTTGCTAAGGCATTAGCACACATGAGAAAGAATAATCATATAGACTGTTTGTTAATAACAGATTCTGAGTATGTGTATCTTGGATTGGTTGAACACCTGGAAAGGTGGGAACAAAATAATTTCTTTAATGCTAAAGGCAAGCCATTAGCGCAGGTGGAACTGTGGAAGAGCATAAGTGAAAATTACAAGGTTATGAAACCGACAGTGTTGCATCAGTCCAGTCACACAGTTCAGACAACGCCTGCGGCAGTAGGAAACAAGGAAATTGACCAATACATACGCATACGTGCGGTAACTAAACAGAGTGAGGGGAACTTGCTGCAGAAACTGCATGATGAGCTGTTTCACCCTTCAACGACGTATCTTGCGAAATACTGTCAGCAGATGGGCCTACATGTCCAGAACTTGAAAACAAACTACCAGAAAATTAAGCTTAACTGTCCGGATTGTAGGAAAGTGATGACCAGTATATATCATGATTTTGGAAAATTCAAAACTGATAAGGAGAATGTTGAAATAAGCACAGACTTCGCTGGGCCTCTTTATCCAGCTACGAAAAGGAAGAACGTTTATTTCTTAATTATTGTGGATAACTGTTCTAACTTTACACAGATTTATCCGTGTCAGCAGGCAACAAGTGCGGTCGTTGTTAACAGCCTTAAGGACTGGATTAAATACCGAGGCGTTCCGGAATTCCTAAGAGGCGATAATGCTCATAATTTGACTGGCCATGAAGTAGAGAATTTCTGCAAAGAGCAGGGTATTACTTTAATTAAGGCAGTTCGTTATCAGCCAGCGTCGAATGGGATCGCCGAACGGGCTATAAAGTCGGCAAAAGAGTGGTTTGTCAAGAATCAAGGTGCAGGTGAATGGGACACTTTAATTAATCAATGTACTCATTTCCTTAATTATAGGGTCTCGAAGACCAATAGAGCTTATGAACCAGCCGACACAAGCAAAAACCCATTCACGGTAGGAGATAAAGTATTCATATTATTGAAACAAATACAGGGACGTTTTCGTAGCAAAACGGGAACTGAAGATAAAGTAGTTGAATTAACTTCAAATACAACTGTTAGATTAGAAGCTAACGGTATTTGGTCTATTAGAAATCTTGTGAAGAGCAAAGAATAATTTTTGGTAAACATGAGTAAAATGTACAGACCAAAAGTAAGTTTCCAGTCAGACACTAAGTGTCCAGCAGAGGGCACTGTTGTAGTGTGTAAAGACTTTAGTGACTCTTTCTTAATGAAGATGTGGCATAAGGATTGTGCACAATCCGTAGGAAACCTACTGACTGTGTGATCTGAACAGGATATTTGTCGCCTCTTATGGCAAGGGCCGAGAGAGGTCAGAGAAAGCCAATGTTGGCTTAGAAGTCAAATGACAATAATACCTAAGTGGTATTTTCCGGGCGGATCAATGGGATCGTGTTCGGTGGGAGACGTGAGCATTTGTGGATTATGCCGGTTGTCCAGACAACGCTGGTCAGTCTGGCAATATGAATTAACCACAGGGAATTGTGGTTGCAAAGCTTGCATAGACTGTAAGATTAAGTATAGTCTTAGAGGTCAAGAGTGTAAATGCACTCTGGACAGCCAAGGGCAACTAAGTAAGTGCCCTAGGTGTAAGTTAATGATGAGAAAACAATGGTTAAAGATTACAAGTTTGAAAGAAATTTGGCAGTCTAGAAAGACTGAAACAAGTCTCGGCTGTTTAATCTATGATAAAATTATGAGCAAATGGGAGGTGAATCCAATGGCTTTGGTCTGTGACAGCGAGAAAGCTTTCTTGTGGGACAGGCTGTTAAGCTCTGGAGGCCCTATGCCATTGGACTCAGATCCATTGTTGAAAGACAGTGTTTTGGATAAAACACTGCAAAGAAATACTGATTTAAACCTGTGAAAAAAGGTTGTGAGGGATCCTTCATATGACGATGGTTACTCAATTCAACTTAAAGAGGAAGGAGTGTATAGAGAGTTAAATGTGCATGACTTACTTGTTGAATTAATGACCAAAATGTCATTCAAGGAGGAATTTCCAATATACATGCCTAGGACGTATAGCCATTATGTAAGGGAAACCTCATTGACTGTCAGAGCGAGGTCACAACAGACCTTCTTAGGGACAGAAAAGGTTAAAGTTAAGCCAGATTCACAAGGGGCTAGTGAATTATGGCTGGTGAACGTTTTTCTTACCACAACCTCTGATTACTTAGGTATAGGTAAATCAATTGAGGGGGTTAAAGTGGAAAGGATAAACATCAAGAAACCTAATAAGCTGATCAGAATGGCCGCATGGATTAAAGGTCAGATAGGGAAAGCTTAGGAGGTTTTTGTGCATCTACATCTTTTTGTGTTTTTGAAAAGAGGAACTGGACTTAGGGGGAAGTATCAAGGATTGCTTCATGCCAGGAGTGAAGTTGGACTGTTACTGTTGGCCCTAATGGTGGTTCTGGTAGTATGTCTCTTTATTGTTGGATTTGGTATCACAGTAGAGAATCGAACAAATGAGGTAGGAGTAGCCTCCTGTTCTGTTGTTGAAAAAATAGTGAGGAAAATCTGTTATAGACAAACGGTGAAGTTTGATGGAACTAAATATGGAATAAAAAAAATCGAGATCATCGAAAATGATAAAACATATGTTTAAAGGATTTATAAAAGATATAGATAAGTCATTTTGGAACTGCACAGGTACAAAACGTATTAGTGCCAGTAAGGTGCCTAGTATTTATGGAAACAAAATTGTTAATAATAAAACTAGGTTGCGATGGAATTTCTTAAAAGGATATAATAGGACGCACGTTAAATTACAAGGCCTTAAGTATAATCTTTCGGATGTTTTTAATTTGACGTCTACTATGGTCATATATCGATTATGGGATACTCCATTGGTACGGATCTCAAAAATGGATGATTGGGATTGTTTAACTAAACAAATTGTCCCAATAGTGAAGAGATCTTGGCTTGGCAAGGATATTTCTGAAAAATCCATTGCCCTATCGATAGACGATAAAAGAAAGAGCAGTAGGCGGAGTGGAAGATCCGCGTCTTTAGGCTCGAAATATGTAATTAGTAAAAATACATGGAATAATTTGGATAACCGGAATCCAGTGCAACAAGGTTACTGGCCTAAGGGTCTGAACCCATATGTATTAATAATAGGTGTATTTAAAAATAGACCTAAGCCAGCTTATGTGGAATTAAAATGGGTGACATGTGAAAAACTGATAATGCCCATTGAGATGTGTGAAAGTCACAAGAAATGTCCGTTTCTGAAGAAAAATAAATTTCTAAGTGATATACCTGAGAATCAGTTCTGGTATGACATTGACAAGCATTGTATGTCGCCTTATGAAACAACTTCTGCATGGGTGTGTTACTTGAATGATACCTCGATTTGGAATGATAAAATTTTCGAGATGCATGGTGTCAATATTATTAAGCTGTGGCATGAGTGGATGGGCTTACAGGACCCAGATCATGACATGGTGAAAGCAGAAAGCAAACGTACGACATGGACCATTAATGACACCTTGTGGGCTAACGGGGTAGGTGGAAGTAGACTTCATCCAATCACGTTAGGTTATGCGGCCAGGCCAGGTCTGTCTCTGGACCTGGCGAATCATTCGGGAATACTTGACTATATTTTAAATAATATAACTGAACAGCAATATAGATCGGCGATTGTTCTGTATTGTATGGGCTGGTCCAAGTTTCTTAGAGTTACCCATACTAATCAAGGCATCTGGAAGAACCATAGTGATGCGATTAATAAGGGGACATTGAGATGGATTGGCCTATCGAATTTTTTGTACAGAATGTGGGATGTTTTTCCGGTTGCGATGGGATTAGATAAGATCAGTAATCGTACGATCACGTGGAGATCGTTTAATACGCGTAAAGCTGGTGATAACATATTCCCAATAAGAATTTCTTACAGGCATAATAGAACTGTGGGACTGAATAGTCACAATTTAGCTCATGGATATTGGAGTACAAAGTATTATATTCCAATGATGAAACCATCAGAACTGAAATATGGTAATTATAAAGTAATGATGGCTTCTTCGACATTTTATGTTAGAGCATCTAAACCGTACTCGCGGAACAGCCTGAGGCCGGAGAATTTTGATAATGATCAGGAAAAGATTAAATCAAGTTCATGGAATTTCTGAAGCCCCCCTAAAAAGGGCCTAGTGACGCCCCTGGACTCATGGAAGGTCAAAACGCCAGGAGCAAGGTTTAGTCCGAACATAACATGGATGCATGAGGAAGAACATGTTTTTTGTAGTTTTAAGGATCTAATGAGAATAGGAAATGTACCATATGATAACAGTGGAGCAGGGTACGACATTAGTTCTATTACTAGTGCAGCTCCATTGATGATGATTGCACAAAATCAAATCATGAAAAAATGCGCTTTCGCCAGACTGGTTAATAGCGCTTTAGAATTGAAAGGATTTTTTTACCCAATCGATGATTACGTCGAGGGATTTTCTATTCCAGCGTGGGTTTTTGTATTAGATCTGACTTCACAATTAAGTAAACCGAATAATGGGGATATTTTTACGGTTTATTGGAAAATACAGAAAAAAGCTATCTTATGGGTTGTAGAGAACGTCAAAGAGTTTGCAGTCTCTATTTGGGACCTGATAATGGAATCTTGGTACTACATACAAATAGTTGTTATAGTTCTGGCGATCATCATAGCGATAATTGTGATATTAGTGATGATTATTAAGTCAACGAGGGGCCTAGTCTGCAGGAAACTTTCGAAAGAGTTTGTGTCAGCAAAAGCTAGTGAGGAGCATGAGACCCTAACTTCCTCCATGAACAGAGAGTGAGAAGGAACCGGAGGTGTGACCTATTATAGCGACAGGGGCTATAAGGAGGTCTAAGGAAATGACAAGGTTACAGAACTTGACGGTTGCAGTCGGAAACTCTGACCATTTTTGATTGAAAATTTATGAGAAATATTAATTGGGACGATGGCAGGCAATAGCACCAATTCTACATGGCATTGCGACAAATCTCCGAAGGAGATTGTGAGTATTTTCTCTGTCAATATTTGGTTGATTTCCTATTGGATTACTGGAATATTAACCAGTCGCATGTCAGAACAAATTGTCTTGATGTGCTTAAGCCTGACCTTATACAATGTTACTAATGATTTTTCGTTAGTGTTAATTCTTGTTTCCCTATTAATTAAGGAGTTCTCGATTTTTTTAACTTTTCGGGATTGAAGGCATTATTGCGGTCATGATTTTTGCCGTTGCCATTACTGTGTATAATTTGGCACAGTGCTATATTAAATTGATTTGGCTTAAATTTGTAGGTTTGGGCTTGGCGTTCCTTACCTACACTTTTTTGATAATTATTAGTTATAGAAGAAATACAGTTTTAAGACCATTGGTGATAAAATTGGCGATACTGTATTTTTTAGTAATATTAATGGCGGGGAGTTCGAAGTATTTGAACGAACCAAAGTTATTTTTTCTGGGTATCCTGGTTGGAATAAATGATTATTCGTCTATGTTTAAATTGTTAGACAGATGTAGAAAATAAGTTAGTTATTTTAGACCATATAGAATTTAATGAGACTTGTTTAGTTTGTGTTACTTTTAAATAGTTGAATTATAGCTATTTTGGTCTAATTTGATTTTTTTTTTGCATGGATGATTTTTCATATCTTGTTTTATTGTCTTTGGTTTATTTTCGTTTTGATTTAACGAACTAGACACATTTTTGTAGTACACATAGTTGTAAAGAGAGAACCAATTTGTACTATTTTGAATAATTTCAGATGACTTCTGATTTTTGATTATTTTATTGGTGTTTATTTTCTTTTCTTTTTGACGGAAATAAGAGGGAAAGCAAAACGAAAAATTAATTACGTTTTGACATATGTATACAAAATGTGGTTATTTTTTATTTTTCTTGAATTTTTAACCTAAGGTACCTGACTGACGTAACGAAAATTGATTTGTTTGCTGTTCTGTTTTGTGTTATTGTATTAGGGTCCGGATGAGCGGAGAATTGCCAACAGACATGGGATATATAAAATATGTGATGAATGTTTGAAGGTTAAATGTTACCCTTTGAAAATTGAAGCTTACAAACGGGGTTGCTCTGAGTTTAACCTATGATGCAATGAGATTTATCATTGCGATGAAATGGCTGATCATCGACTTAGATGAAGCAATTGAATTACTGATTGGAAACAGGGAACGTGTGACCAAGACTACGTGCTGTGTTGACATTCAAACTTACCTTTGGAAGAATAAGGTTGTCTCGGGGTTCTGTACTAAACAGGTGCGCTCTGATGGGCGTATTACTTATTCTGTTATCGTTGATCCATTAGATCTGCTTGTGGCGCCTGACACAAGCCCGGTGGGAGCTGAGAGTGTTGGACGAGAGCTTGGCGGACAGTGGTTCCGAGCTGGCTCTATACCCAGAGGATCTAGTAAAATTGGATCAAGCCCCGAGGCATCGGGACTCGTTCAGGTGGAAACCTGTGTCCCAGCGGTGGTTCCGCAGGAGCATGGAGAGTCTGTTGGCTCAGCACGGGAGAGTTACGATGGGTTTCTTCCATCGGGAAAATGATTTA
>NC_140226.1:1430000-1527500 GCF_951802725.1 Rutilus rutilus
TGTGGATAGATTTTTGATATCTCAAACGGTTTGGCCGTGGCGAGGAAATTAATTGATGGTGAGAAAAGTGAAACAGGAAGTGTGTTATAACTTCTGCATACATTAACAGATCTTGGTGAAACTTCAGCAGTGTGTTCGTTGTAAGAGGCCGATCACATGGATGTGACTTTTGTGAGTCAAAGTTATAGCGCCACCAACTGGCAACAGGAAGTGTGTCACTTTCAAAATGCTTTGAAATCACCCTCATATTTTTACCCGATTTGCTTAAAACTTTGTGTATAAAGTAAACAAACGGCAGATGTAGACCTGTGAAAGGATTATTGATGTCTTAGATACTGTTGCCGTGGCAACGCATCAAACTTTTATTTTCGTTTTGGATGCTTTTGAGACTCTTCACATGCTTGAAAATGCATGAAACTAGACAGACACATCACATTAATTAGCCAGTAGACATGTGCAAAGTTTAAAAAATGGCCGTGTTGCAGGGGCTCAGTAGCGCCACCTTTTGACAAAAGTGTTAGTGTTAGTTTTATCTCCAGCAAAAAAAAAAATCGGTATGTATCTTGTTTTTATCAAGCCGGACAACTTTCTAATTTACCGTCATTAGCTCTGACCAACAGGAAGGCACAACAGCGCCCCCTTGAACGGGGTCCGAAAACTTGGTCCATATATCAAATATGCTTGCATGAATTAATATGAAACTCAGTACACATATAGATCTCATCGGGCCGAACAACTTTCCCTAGGTCAAGTTTTACGCCATCCCAACAGGAAGTCGGCTATTATGGGTTGTTTGGAAAACGCTTTTTTTTTTTTTTTTTTTTTAAGGGGGTGGGGGTGGGGGTGGTTTTACCTACAGTCACAAAACTCAGTACGTTTAATGTTCTCATGGAGCTGGACAACTTTCTAATTTACAGTCATTAGCTCCGACCAACAGTAAGTCAGATATTTTGGTTTGAATGTGGATTTTTTGGATATTTCAGACTCTGAGTTTTTAGCTACTCCTCCTAAGTGGTTTATTTTATTCACACCAAACTTTTTCAACATGATGAAAATACATTAAAGATGCTAAATTGTGAACGGATATTAAACATCTCAAACGGTTTTGCTATAGTGAGGGATTAAAGTAATATCCAAAAAGGAAACACTAAAAGCCTCATATCTTCTAAAAATGTAATTATACACCATTTATTTCTATATAAAAGTATACAAATATCACAACTAAACCCCTTTTATTCTTATTTTTTCAATTTAAGAATTATTTATAAGTTTGATATCTCAAACGGTTTGGCCGTGGCGAGGCAACAAATTTATGGCGAATAAGGGACACAGGAAGTGTGTTATAACTTCTGCATACATTAACAGATCTTGGTGAAACTTCAGCAGTGTGTTCGTTGTAAGAGGCCGATCTCATGGATGTAACTATCGTGAGTCGAATGAACCTCATTGGTTGTTCCGAAGTTGAACAAAAGTCTTATGAGTTTTGGAACAACATGAAGGGTGACTTATTGATGACAGAATTAAAAAATTTTGGAGAACTAACTCTCCAAGTAAATTCTATAACCTCTGGTACGTTTACCTTGAAGGTCGCCCCAAGACCCAGTGTGAGCAGAAAAGAGACAGTCTTCAGAGTGGAAATGGTGGTGTTACTCTGGTGGGAGCCTTCATCCCTCAGTGTGATGAGGAGGGTCAGTACAGGCCTCAGCAGTGCCATGAGTCCACAGGTTACTGCTGGTGTGTGGACAGTACGGGGCAGGAGAGAGCGGGAACCCGAACTCCAGCTGGAACCCCGAAAATAAACTGTGAGGAGCCTGGTAATCATGTCTACCTGAACTTGAATTTTTTTGTAGAAAATTGTTATTGTCCTCTCTCAATAGGTCACATGTCCTATTTTAAATAACTATTTCTAATGTTTTTTACTAATTAATTGTCTTGGGATCTGATATAGAGAGGTAGAAAATGCTTTTTTGGGGTCTGTTTTAAAGTTCTTAAAATAAGTCTCTTCTGCTCACGAAGGCTGCATTTATTTGATCAAAAATACAGTAAAAACTGTAATATTGTTAAATATTATTACAATTTAAAATAACTGTTTTATGTTATTAGGGCCCAAGCCCTGAAAGGGCGAAGGCCCTATTGTTTTTCCTTAGGATTCTTTATTATTAGTTTTCTGTCAACCTTTTGGGCACTTTTGGGGCCCTTAACATGCTCAAAAACTCTTGAAACTTTGCACAAAGGTCAGAACCCGCGGCCATCCGGGCCGGGCTGAAGCTGGTACCCGGGCGTGACAGGGGGGCTCAACAGCGCCCCCTTGAACGGGGTCCGAAAACTTGGTCCATATATCAAACATGCTTGCATGAATTAATATGAAACTCGGTACACATAGATCTCATCGGGCCGAACAACTTACATACTCTGTTATTAGCTCCGCCCAACAGGAAGTCAGGTATTATGGGTTGTTTGAAGAACATATGCTCTGGAATTTGAAATACTCCTCCTAGAGAATTCATCCTATCACCACCAAACTCGGTGTGCATGATAGTCAAGACATTGAGGATGCTAAATTGCGGATAGATTTTTGATATCTCAAACGGTTTGGTTGTGGCGAGGAAATGAATTTATGGTGAGAAAAGTGAAACAGGAAGTGTGTTATAACTTCTGCATACATTAACAGATCTTGGTGAAACTTCAGCAGTGTGTTCGTTGTAAGAGGCCGATCTCATGGATGTAACTATCGTGAGTCGAATGAACCTCATTGGTTGTTCCGAAGTTGAACGAAAGTCTTATGAGTTTTGGAACAACATGAAGGGTGACTTATTGATGACAGAATTTAAATTTTTGGAGAACTAACTCTCCAAGTAAATTCTATAATCTCTGGTACGTTTACCTTGAAGGTCGTCCCAAGACCCAGTGTGAGCAGAAAAGAGACAGTCTTCAGAGTGGAAATGGTGGTGTTACTCTGGTGGGAGCCTTCATCCCTCAGTGTGATGAGGAGGGTCAGTACAGGCCTCAGCAGTGCCATGAGTCCACAGGTTACTGCTGGTGTGTGGACAGTACGGGGCAGGAGAGAGCGGGAACCCGAACTCCAGCTGGAACCCCGAAAATAAACTGTGAGGAGCCTGGTAATCATGTCTACCTGAACTTGAATTTTTTGTGTGGAAATTTGTCATTGTCCTCTCTCAATTGGTCACATGTCCTATTTTAAATAACTATTTCTAATGTTTTTTTACTAATTAATTGTCTTGGGATCTGATATCTAGAGGTAGAAAAAGCTTTTTTGTTTTTTGGGGTCTGTTTTAAAGTTCTTAAAATAAGTCTCTTCTGCTCACGAAGGCTGCATTTATTTGATCAAAAATACAGTAAAAACTGTAATATTGTTAAATATTATTACAATTTAAAATAACTGTTTTATGTTATTAGGGCCCAAGCCCTGAAAGGGCGAAGGCCCTATTGTTTTTCCTTAGGATTCTTTATTATTAGTTTTCTGTCAAACTTTTGGGCGCTTTTGGGGCCCTTAACATGCTCAAAAACTCTTGAAACTTTGCACAAAGGTCAGAACCCGCGGCCATCAGGGCCTGGCTGAAGCTGGTACCCGGGCGTGGCAGGGGGGCTCAACAGCGCCCCCTTGAACGGGGTCCGAAAACTTGGTCCATATATCAAACATGCTTGCATGAATTAATATGAAACTCGGTACACATATAGATCTCATCGGGCAGAACAACTATATTATTAGCTCCGCCCAAAAGGAAGTCAGGTATTATGGGTTGTTTGAAGAACATATGCTCTGGAATTTGAAATACTCCTCCTAGAGAATTCCTCCTATCACCACCAAACTCGGTGTGCATGAAGTCAAGACATTGAGGATGCTAAATTGCGGATAGATTTTTGATATCTCAAACGGTTTGGCCGTGGCGAGGAAATTAATTTATGGTGAGAAAAGTGAAACAGGAAGTGCGTTATAACTTCTGCATACATTAACAGATCTTGGTGAAACTTCAGCAGTGTGTTCGTTGTAAGAGGCCGATCACATGGATGTGACTTTTGTGAGTCAAAATTATAGCGCCACCAACTGGCAACAGGAAGTGTGTCACTTTCAAAATGCTTTGAAATCACCCTCATATTTTTACCCGATTTGCTTAAAACTTTATGTATAAAGTAAACAAACGGCAGATGTAGACCTGTAAAAGGATTATTGATATCTTAGATACTGTTGCCGTGGCAATGCCTCAAACTTTTATTTTCGTTTTGGATGCTTTTGAGACTCTTCACATGCTTGAAAATGCATGAAACTAGACAGACACATCACATTAACCTGTTAACCGTTGCCAGTGCGCCCGCGCACTGAAGCGTTTTTTATTTATTTAATTCAAAGTTACTATCAGATTTAATGTCATACCTTGACAAACTATACATAATTAAAAAGATATAATACTCAAGTTTCAGTATTTGACCACTATTGTATTCTGAGAAAGTCATAGTGACAGTTATGTCTTAATTTGTGTCAGGAGTTATGAAATGAAAAAATGAGTCGATACCTTTAATATGAATTATGCGCGTCAGCCGCTTTCATTCATAAAAAACTCCGTGCTGTCGTCATGACAGCGATACACAAAACAACATCCCTCAGGGCTTTAGCTCAAAACTGTGCAGATTTGGAGAAATATTGATAGATTCTCATAGATTTACATCATATTTCTATAGACAGGAATAATATTTATTGAATTTATACCCAAATGCATCGATGTAATCTTTATGAGCGTTTGGTACTCTGATACTGTGTTTTATAATTCATACCAATAGCCTGAGGGCGCTATATGCACAATAATAGTCCATATATGGAACATGAAGAAGAGCCATGATCATGTGACATTCCAGGACGTCACTGACACACACAAAGCTAACAAGAGATTGCGCTGTCACATGCAGATACAGACGCTTTGAAGACAATAAACATGTTTGCAATGATATTTGAGTTACCTGTGTTTTTCAAGCCATGCCAGGTATTTTCATAATAATATATTATATTTATAATGTAATGCTAATCTATATAGACTATCATTGTGCAGAACAATATCCAATAGTATATTTTCTGTCTGATTTTTTATCTGAAGCCAAATTAGATCACAGAAGATTATTTAAAACACTCGTCTTGCGTTATAAAGTTAGTTTGGAACACAAACATGGTTTTAATCTCATAATTTGTCATGTATTGATGGTGTGCTAGGCTAACATGCTAGCTAGCCCTAGGTGCACCTGCCACGTCTAGCAGTTATACTTTTATGATTTTTTGAATGCTTACTGAATTGTTTCTTTATTCAAGAAATGCATTTGATACAGTTTAAAATGTGAGGTGAACTTTGAGAAAAGAAATTAGGGACTGAAACCCTATGAATAGCCTGTGAATAGCCAGTTGTTAGTAGCTATAATGCAGACAAAAGAAATGCATATTCAGAGCCATAACCAGGCTGGAGAGAGGTGTGAATGTGTGCAGGGGGAGATTGAGACTGAATGGGGATCGTTTGCACCACAAAACAATAGAGACAATATACTGGATAGATGGTTAGAAAATGACAATAAACATCAGTAGCATTTTAGCGTCAAATCAAAATAAAGTCACATGACATGGTCTTGGAAAACATTTAACTAAATACAGAGTTTTGGACTTATTATCTTCAGATTTTAAACATAAAATGTTTAGACATGTGGCTTTAGCTGTAGTGCATTTCTAGATTGCTCCAGTGCCAACTTCAATTTTATTTTCATGAGGATGTTTCATAAAAAATAATTTCTAATAACTTTACAAAACTTTGAAGCTATTTATAACAATTTTTGTCATTACGACAATAATTAATTCTACATTTACAATAAACTGCCAGGTGTCAGCTTTCAAACGAGATCATACTTGTGCTTTTAGTACCAAGGGTTCATGAACTGTATCTGTTTCAGTTTGGGTATGTCATTTCTGGGGATTTTTCAAAAGTGGGGTTGCAGCTTAACAGGTTAATTAGCCAGTAGACATGTGCAAAGTTTAAAAAATTGCCGTGGTGCAGGGGCTCAGTAGCGCCACCTTTTGACAAAAGTGTTAGTGTTAGTTTTATCTCCAGCAAAAAAAAAAAAAAAAATCGGTATGTATATTGTTTTTATCAAGCCGGACAACTTTCTAATTTACCGTCATTAGCTCTGACCAACAGGAAGGCACAACAGCGCCCCCTTGAACGGGGTATGAAAACTTGGTCCATATATCAAACACGCTTGCATGAATTAATATGAAACTCAGTACACATATAGATCTCATCGGTCCGAACAACTTTTCCTAGGTCAAGTTTTACGCCATCCCAACATGAAGTCGGCTATTATGGGTGTTTTGGAAACGCTTTTTTTTTTTTTTTTTTTTTTTTTTAAAGGGTGTGGGGGGAGGGGCTGGTTTTACCTACAGTCACAAAACTCAGTACGTTTAGTGTTCTCATGGAGCCGGACAACTTTCTAATTTACAGTCATTAGCTCCGACCAACAGTAAGTCAGATATTTTGGTTTGAATGTGGATTTTTTGGCTATTTCAGACTCTGAGTTTTTAGCTACTCCTCCTAAGTGGTTTATTTTATTCACACCAAACTTTTTCAACATGATGAAAATACATTAAAGATGCTAAATTGTGAACGGATATTAAACATCTCAAACGGTTTTGCTATAGTGAGGGATTAAAGTAATATCCAAAAAGGAAACACTAAAAGCCTCATATCTTCTAAAAATGTAATTAAACACCATTTATTTCTATATAAAAGTATACAAATATCACAACTAAACCCCTTTTATTCTTATTTTTTCAATTTAAGAATTATTTATAAGTTTGATATCTCAAACGGTTTGGCCGTGGCGAGGCAACAAATTTATGGCGAATAAGGGACACAGGAAGTGTGTTATAACTTCTGCATACATTAACAGATCTTGGTGAAACTTCAGCAGTGTGTTCGTTGTAAGAGGCCGATCTCATGGATGTAACTATCGTGAGTCGAATGAACCTCATTGGTTGTTCCGAAGTTGAACGAAAGTCTTATGAGTTTTGGAACAACATGAAGGGTGACTTATTGATGACAGAATTTAATTTTTTGGAAAACTAACTCTCCAAGTAAATTCTATAATCTCTGGTACGTTTACCTTGAAGGTCGTCCCAAGACCCAGTGTGAGCAGAAAAGAGACAGTCTTCAGAGTGGAAATGGTGGTGTTACTCTGGTGGGAGCCTTCATCCCTCAGTGTGATGAGGAGGGTCAGTACAGGCCTCAGCAGTGCCATGAGTCCACAGGTTACTGCTGGTGTGTGGACAGTACGGGGCAGGAGAGAGCGGGAACCCGAACTCCAGCTGGAACCCCGAAAATAAACTGTGAGGAGCCTGGTAATCATGTCTACCTGAACTTGATTTTTTTTGTGGAAAATTGTCATTGTCCTCTCTCAATTGGTCACATGTCCTATTTTAAATAACTATTTCTAATGTTTTTTACTAATTAATTGTCTTGGGATCTGATATCTAGAGGTAGCAAATGCTTTTTTGTTTTTTGGGGTCTGTTTTAAAGTTCTTAAAATAAGTCTCTTCTGCTCACGAAGGCTGCATTTATTTGATCAAAAATACAGTAAAAACTGTAATATTGTTAAATATTATTACAATTTAAAATAACTGTTTTATGTTATTAGGGCCCAAGCCCTGAAAGGGCAAAGGCCCTATTGTTTTTCCTTAGGATTCTTTATTATTAGTTTTCTGTC
Organism: Rutilus rutilus; assembly: GCF_951802725.1. Taxonomy (NCBI): domain Eukaryota; kingdom Metazoa; phylum Chordata; class Actinopteri; order Cypriniformes; family Leuciscidae; genus Rutilus; species Rutilus rutilus. The sequence goes on from NC_140226.1 coordinate 1,437,753, forward strand.
AACCTTTCGGGCACTTTTGGGGCCCTTAACATGCTCAAAAACTCTTGAAACTTTGCACAAAGGTCAGAACCCGCGGCCATCAGGGCAGGGCTGAAGCTGGTACCCTGGCGTGACAGGGGGACTCAACAGCGCCCCCTTGAACGGGGTCCGAAAACTTGGTCCATATATCAAACATGCTTGCATGAATTAATATGAAACTCGGTACACATAGATCTCATCGGGCCGAACAACTTACATACTCTGTTATTAGCTCCGCCCAACAGGAAGTCAGGTATTATGGGTTGTTTGAAGAACATATGCTCTGGAATTTGAAATACTCCTCCTAGAGAATTCATCCTATCACCACCAAACTCGGTGTGCATGATAGTCAAGACATTGAGGATGCTAAATTGCGGATAGATTTTTGATATCTCAAACGGTTTGGCCGTGGCGAGGAAATTAATTTATGGTGAGAAAAGTGAAACAGGAAGTGTGTTATAACTTCTGCATACATTAACAGATCTTGGTGAAACTTCAGCAGTGTGTTCGTTGTAAGAGGCCGATCTCATGGATGTAACTATCATGAGTCGAATGAACCTCATTGGTTGTTCCGAAGTTGAACGAAAGTCTTATGAGTTTTGGAACAACATGAAGGGTGACTTATTGATGACAGAATTAAAATTTTTGGAGAACTAACTCTCCAAGTAAATTCTATAATCTCTGGTATGTTTACCTTGAAGGTCGTCCCAAGACCCAGTGTGAGCAGAAAAGAGACAGTCTTCAGAGTGGAAATGGTGGTGTTACTCTGGTGGGAGCCTTCATCCCTCAGTGTGATGAGGAGGGTCAGTACAGGCCTCAGCAGTGCCATGAGTCCACAGGTTACTGCTGGTGTGTGGACAGTACGGGGCAGGAGACAGCGGGAACCCGAACTCCAGCTGGAACCCCGAAAATAAACTGTGAGGAGCCTGGTAATCATGTCTACCTGAACTTGATTTTTTTTGTGGAAAATTGTCATTGTCCTCTCTCAATTGGTCACATGTCCTATTTTAAATAACTATTTCTAATGTTTTTTACTAATTAATTGTCTTGGGATCTGATATCTAGAGGTAGCAAATGCTTTTTTGTTTTTTGGGGTCTGTTTTAAAGTTCTTAAAATAAGTCTCTTCTGCTCACGAAGGCTGCATTTATTTGATCAAAAATACAGTAAAAACTGTAATATTGTTAAATATTATTACAATTTAAAATAACTGTTTTATGTTATTAGGGCCCAAGCCCTGTAAGGGCGAAGGCCCTATTGTTTTTCCTTAGGATTCTTTATTATTAGTTTTCTGTCAACCTTTCGGGCACTTTTGGGGCCCTTAACATGCTCAAAAACTCTTGAAACTTTGCACAAAGGTCAGAACCCGCGGCCATCAGGGCCGGGCTGAAGCTGGTACCCGGGCGTGACAGGGGGGCTCAAAAGCGCCCCCTTGAACGGGGTCCGAAAACTTGGTCCATATATCAAACATGCTTGCATGAATTAATATGAAACTCGGTACACATAGATCTCATCGGGCCGAACAACTTACATACTCTGTTATTAGCTCCGCCCAACAGGAAGTCAGGTATTATGGGTTGTTTGAAGAACATATGCTCTGGAATTTGAAATACTCCTCCTAGAGAATTCATCCTATCACCACCAAACTCGGTGTGCATGATAGTCAAGACATTGAGGATGCTAAATTGCGGATATATTTTTGATATCTCAAACGGTTTGGCCGTGGCGAGGAAATTAATTTATGGTGAGAAAAGTGAAACAGGAAGTGTGTTATAACTTCTGCATACATTAACAGATCTTGGTGAAACTTCAGCAGTGTGTTCGTTGTAAGAGGCCGATCTCATGGATTTAACTATCGTGAGTCGAATGAACCTCATTGGTTGTTCCGAAGTTGAACGAAAGTCTTATGAGTTTTGGAACAACATGAAGGGTGACTTATTGATGACAGAATTTAAATTTTTGGAGAACTAACTCTCCAAGTAAATTCTATAATCTCTGGTACGTTTACCTTGAAGGTCGTCCCAAGACCCAGTGTGAGCAGAAAAGAGACAGTCTTCAGAGTGGAAATGGTGGTGTTACTCTGGTGGGAGCCTTCATCCCTCAGTGTGATGAGGAGGGTCAGTACAGGCCTCAGCAGTGCCATGAGTCCACAGGATACTGCTGGTGTGTGGACAGTACGGGGCAGGAGAGAGCGGGAACCCGAACTCCAGCTGGAACCCCAAAAATAAACTGTGAGGAGCCTGGTAATCATGTCTACCTGAACTTGATTTTTTTTTGTGGAAAATTGTCATTGTCCTCTCTCAATTGGTCACATGTCCTATTTTAAATAACTATTTCTAATGTTTTTTACTAATTAATTGTCTTGGGATCTGATATCTAGTGGTAGCAAATGCTTTTTTGTTTTTTGGGGTCTGTTTTAAAGTTCTTAAAATAAGTCTCTTCTGCTTACGAAGGCTGCATTTATTTGATCAAAAATACAGTAAAAACTGTAATATTGTTAAATATTATTACAATTTAAAATAACTGTTTTATGTTATTAGGGCCCAAGCCCTGAAAGGGCGAATGCCCTATTGTTTTTCCTTAGGATTCTTTATTATTAGTTTTCTGTCAACCTTTTGGGCGCTTTTGGGGCCCTTAACATGCTCAAAAACTCTTGAAACTTTGCACAAAGGTCAGAACCCGCGGCCATCAGGGCCTGGCTGAAGCTGGTACCCGGGCGTGGCAGGGGGGCTCAACAGCGCCCCCTTGAACGGGGTCCGAAAACTTGGTCCATATATCAAACATGCTTGCATGAATTAATATGAAACTCGGTACACATATAGATCTCATCGGGCAGAACAACTATGTTATTAGCTCCGCCCAACAGGAAGTCAGGTATTATGGGTTGTTTGAAGAACATATGCTCTGGAATTTGAAATACTCCTCCTAGAGAATTCCTCTTATCACCACCAAACTCGGTGTGCATGAAGTCAAGACATTGAGGATGCTAAATTGCGGATAGATTTTTGATATCTCAAACGGTTTGGCCATGGCGAGGAAATGAATTTATGGTGAGAAAAGTGAAACAGGAAGTGCGTTATAACTTCTGCATACATTAACAGATCTTGGTGAAACTTCAGCAGTGTGTTCGTTGTAAGAGGCCGATCACATGGATGTGACTTTTGTGAGTCGAATGAACCTCATTGGTTGTTCCAAAGTTGAACGAAAGTCTTATGAGTTTTGGAACAACATGAAGGGTGACTTACTGATGACAGAATTAAAAAATTTTGGAGAACTAACTCTCCAAGTAAATTCTATAATCTCTGGTACGTTTACCTTGAAGGTCGTCCCAAGACCCAGTGTGAGCAGAAAAGAGACAGTCTTCAGAGTGGAAACGGTGGTGTTACTCTGGTGGGTGCCTTCATCCCTCAGTGTGATGAGGAGGGTCAGTACAGGCCTCAGCAGTGCCATGAGTCCACAGGTTACTGCTGGTGTGTGGACAGTACGGGGCAAGAGAGAGCGGGAACCCGAACTCCAGCTGGAACCCCGACAATAAACTGTGAGGAGCCTGGTAATCATGTCTACCTGAACTTTAATTTTTTTGTAGAAAATTGTCATGGTCCTCTCTCAATAGGTCACATGTCCTATTTTAAATAACTATTTCTAATGTTTTTTACTAATTAATTGTCTTGGGGTCTGATATAGAGAGGTAGAAAATGCTTTTTTGGGGTCTGTTTTAAAGTTCTTAAAATAAGTCTCTTCTGCTCACAAAGGCTGCATTTATTTGATCAAAAATACAGTAAAAACTGTAATATTGTTAAATATTATTACAATTTAAAATAACTGTTTTATGTTATTAGGGCCCAAGCCCTGAAAGGGCGAAGGCCCTATTGTTTTTCCTTAGGATTCTTTATTATTAGTTTTCTGTCAACCTTTCGGCACTTTTGGGGCCCTTAACATGCTCAAAAACTCTTGAAACTTTGCACAAAGGTCAGAAGCCACGGCCATCAGGGCCAGGCTGAAGCTGGTACCCGGGCGTGGCAGGGGGGCTCAAAAGCGCCCCCTTCAACGGGGTCCGAAAACTTGGTCCATATATCAAACACGCTTGCATGAATTAATATGAAACTCAGTACACATATAGATCTCATCGGGCCGAAAAACTTTCCCTAGGTCAAGTTTTACGCCATCCCAACAGGAAGTCGGCTATTATGGGTGTTTTGGAAAACGCTTTTTAAAAAAAAAAAAAAAAAAGGGGGGGGGGGGGGGGGGGATATAGTTTTACCTACAGTCACAAAACTCAGTACATTTAGTGTTCTCATGGAGCCAGACAACTTTCTAATTCATAGTCATTAGCTCCGACCAACAGGAAGTCAGATATTTTGGTTTGAATATGGATTTTTTGGATATTTCAGACTCTGAGTTTTTAGCTACTCCTAAGTAGTTTATTTTATTCACACCAAACTTTTTCACCATGATGAAAATACATTAAAGATGCTAAATTGTGAACGGATATTAAACATCTCAAACGGTTTTGCTATCCACCTTATTCTGCGCCCATTCTATTTCCCATGATTCATAGCGGGTTCAACTGACTAAACGGTTTTCTACTTCCGGTTGAAGTGTTTGTTTACATGGAATGCTAGTACTAGTGTAAAGACTACGGTGATCGTTTGTAGTTGTAGACAATTTTTCGGTCAAGATGGGAAGTAGTCGGTGGCTATAGACCGCAGATGAAATCTCAAAAGATCGTGAAGGCGACCGTATCAGAGTGCCACACCCCTCAAAATTGACAGGTTGGATGGATGACATGAAGCTATGGCCAGGATTTAGCCATATTGACATAATTAATTATTTTATCTTTTCGGAGGGTGTAGATTGTGAGGAGATGCGCAATTACAAAAGCACAGAGGCCTTCAATGACTTCTTTAGTAATAAAATCGGGCGCATTTTTTTACTGGAGCACGGAGACTATGTCTTTTTAAAAGCAGAGGTAGACAGGAGTCAAAGTGCTAACCAGCCCAAACTTATTGCTTGGGTAATGCTGCAGCAGTCAGGGGTGATAGATACTGTTGGATGTTCATGTATTCCTGGGTTAGGGAGATTGTGCAGTCATGCAGCAGCTATCCTTTGGAAGGTATGAAGAAAAGAAATTTTCATTTTGTTTTTATCTGTGATTTATTAAAAATAATTTTTTATTTAGTTTAGCAATGTGGGGTTGACACAATATGAAACACATGGCAAATGGATATAGATCAGACTCTGGTAACGTATTAGGTGAATGTGCTCATGACAGGTTGAGAATGCAGTTACTACCGGGAAGACAGGGCTTGCATCTACAGATGAGCAGTGCAGGTGGAATGCAGGGACAGTCAGGAACATTGAGCCAAAACGACTGAGGGACATAAAATTCAGCCACCACAGGGCAGGGGACGAATTTAGCATCAGGGTGTCAGATGCTCAGCCACTACCAAACACCCCACAATATATGTCACATGCAGAATTTATAGATAGTGTAGACAAAGACCCAACAAAGCCACTTTTCCTGTTAAAGAACAGTCTATTGGGCAAGTGTTACAGCGTAGAACCAGTAGTGCAACCCTGTAGCCTTGCAAATACTGCAGTAGATGCAAGATTTTTAAGACCCCATCAAACCCATGCCAGTTCTGATCTCACATGTGAGACATGTAAAAGTTTCTATGAGTTGTATGTTCAAGTGAGCAGTGCACAGGCTTCTACTTTAGAATCTCAAACAAGAGAGCAGAGTTCTTCTGATTTGTGGCACAATGCAAGAAAATTGAGAATAACTGCAAGTTCAGCTAAAAAGGTTCCTTCTAGAGCATCCACCAATCCTGATAAGTTTATGGCAGAGCACCTGTACCCCTCCTTTCGTGGCAACTATGCCACAAATTATGGTAAGGAGAATGAGGTGGTTGCTGGTAATGCACTTCGAGAGCAAGGCATGAGTATTACACATAGCGGCATCGTCGTTAGTGTCACAGAGCCATGGTTGTCAGCCATCCCAGATGGGGTAATTGACTCATCTGTCCTACTTGAAATAAAATGTCCCATCCCAAGTAAACTCCATTCTACCCTCTTGGATCAACTTGACCATAACTGCAGTGATATTAAGCTAGTAGATGGAGTACCACAACTTCAGAAAACAGGTAGCCGAGGATATTACATGCAGGTACAATTAGGCATGTTTTGTGCTGATCTGAAGATGGCCAAGTTGTTTATCTGGAGCCCAAATGACACAATTATGTTCACTGTACCATTTGATGAGCCCTATGTTCTGGAGAGTGTAGGATATCTGAAGAGATTTTATTTCTCAACAATGTTGCCCCAGCTTGTGGATGAATTTGTTGGTCAGCGACTGAAACTGCAGAACAGATACATGAGCATAATGAATTAATAGAAAATATCACTCAGAAGCATTTTATTCAAATCACAAAACAACTGTTAAGTGCTGCTGCTGTTAACAGTATGAAAACAAATTTTTTACACAATCAATTACATACATTTAAAAATGCTGAGCATAAGTATTGTTGTAGATAAGTGAATATTTACAAATACAAAATGTTGTTCATGTAAAATTGTACAATTTGTTGTTAATGCAAATCTGATAAAATCTATTGTACACAAACTCAAAGAATAAATATAAACAGTAAAAAATGACAAAAGGCAGCGAGTGTCAATATGAAATATACAGCAGCAATTTATGTAGATCTGTAAAGGGTGTGTGTGTGTGTGTGTGTGTGTGCGCGCAGATGCAACTTCAACCTCAGAACATCACTGTTGTCACTTATCACTCACGGATGAGATCACCCCTTAAGTTGGCGAGGGCCGCACAGATTCTGAGTATTTTTTCAATTTTGGGGGTCATGTTTATTGGTATCACTTGAGACAGGATCTTGTATACTTTAAGTCGCCTGATTGCCCTCTCAACATGAATCCGCACATTTGCAATCCTGCGAGTTGCTGTGACTTGTTCCTCAGTTAGCTGGGCACCCCCTCTAGTGAAAGCAGGAAGAACCAATTTGACCTTTTTTTCAAAGAGTAAATCACAAATCAAGAACCCACGATCTGCCATGACTTCGTCTCCAGGCCTTAAATAGTCCAAGATACCAGAGTTCATAGTGATATATTTGTCACTGGCACGTCCTCCATATCCAGTTGAGATAAACATGATTAAGCCACATGGGGCAACAGCAACAAGGTATTTGATTGTGTTGTGCGAGTAGTAATGGCTGTAGGACTCCCCTCTAGAATCAAGATTTTTCGCCTTCTGTAACAAACTTTCGCTGCAGTCAATGACACAGGTAGTGTTGGGAAAACACTCCTTGAATGCAGTTGGCATAGTAGCCTTAATGGTTTCTTTTGGGAGCCAGATAATAAGAGGGCGCAAGACCTACTCCATTTTATCAATCCAGAATGAGATAACCTTACTGGCAACACTCTGAGACACATGGAACTGCCTACCAAGGTCACCCAGCACACGATTTAATTTTAATTTTATCAGTGTCATTAGTATCTGGTCACACACTGACAAAACAAAAGCCCTTTCAGCAAATCCATCTAAGGTGGAAACAAGAGAGTTGAAGGTTTCCAGTGAGACTCCAGTGTAGAGGAAAGAATCGGCATCAATCTGAAGCATGGAGTAGCTGAAATCTTCAGTTTGTGTTGTGGCATCTTTGGCCGTCTCGTCAAAAACCTGCTGTTCACCATAGTTGTGGTCCCAAAGCGATGGATATTCCCACTGGGTGGAAATAGTGCTGTATGATGATTGTGGCACCTCAGGTGTGCCCTCATCCTCCTGGTCTGTAACTTCTGCTGTTGCTGTAAAAAAAGAGCACATAGGCTACATGTTAAACTCTACAGTTTCTGTCCATGTTTCTCACACTGACAACATTACAGTAAAAGCTTATGATAATGGTGATGGAAGCTCTTCCTCGCTCAGGCTAACAACTACCTGGCCCACATAACGATAGCAGCTAGCTCTACGATAGCCCTCAGTGGAGTTCATTGCACTAAACCTACAGTAATAATAATAATAATTCATTACATTTATATAGCGCTTTTTTCAGCACTCAAAGTGCTTTTACATAGAAGGGGGGATCTCCTCAACCACCACCAATGTGTAGCATCCACTTGGATGATGCGACGGCAGCCATATTGCGCCAGAACGCTCACCACACACCAGCTTACTGGTGGAGAGGAGACAGTGATGAAGCCAATCAGTATATGAGGATGATTAGGAGGCCATGATGGACAGAGGCCAAGGGGCAAATTTGGCCAGGATGCCGGGGTTACACCCCTACTCTTTCGAAAGACATCCTGGAATTTTTAATGACCACAGAGAGTCAGGACCTCGGTTTTACGTCTCATCCAAAGGACGGTGCTCTTTGACAGTATAGTGTCCCCGTCACTATACTGGGGCATTAGGACCCACACAGACCACAGGGTGAGCACCCCCTGCTGGCCTCACTAACACCTCTTCCAGCAGCAACCTGGTTTTCTCAGGAGGTCTCCCATCCAGGTACTAACCAGGCTCAGCCCTGCTTAGCTTCAGTGGGCAACCAGTCTTGGGCTACAGGGTGACATGGCAGCAGTAACATTCAGTGGCCATGTTTTTTAACACATTTACTCATAATGGGCTTATTGTTCATAAAAATGTAGGTTAGACAGCCCACAGACAACACGAACATTTTTGTAGCAGGCCGGTGGAGCTCGTAAAAATGTAAACAATCGGAGGTGCTATCGCTACCCAGCTACACAATTCAACATTAAAAGTGGCTTACCTGTCGCTTCGACACAAACAATTGCACGTCTCTTCTTCACCACTGGTCTGTCATATCCAAGGTATAATTCCAGGTTGGGATGGTCATCCGTGGGGCATTTGTCAACAAAATGGTGCGAACAGACATACACCTTTTTCGGTGGATGCTTCAGTTTTAACGCAGCTAACCACTCTAAACATTTACTCTCTGGCATTGAATGTATCTGATACGGAACCGGACATGGGCATTCTCTCCTTCTTATCTTATGCTCGAAGCACTCAGTTTCTAAAAAGTTAGAAATCTTCTTTGAATTGTTTAAACAACCAAAAAAAGCACATGTTGAGCCTGAACTCATTCTCTCGCTTCTAGTACAGGTCGAGTGCTACGAACCGGAAGTAGGCAACCGGAGTCGTTGTCATGGCAGCATGCATTGTTTAGAGCAGAATAAGGTGGATAGTGAGGGATTAAAGTAATGTCCAAAAAGGAAACACTAAAAGCCTCATATCTTCTAAAAATTTAATTATACACCATTTATTTCTATATAAAAGTATACAAATATCACAACTAAACCCTTTATGTATTTATTTATTTATTTTTAAGAATTATTTATGTTTAAAAACAGTAATAGTGAAAAAAAAAAAAAAATCAAGTCATACATAGGGCTATACGAGCAACTTCCTATGTTATTAGCTCCACCCAACAGGAAGTCAGCTATTATGGGTTGTTTGAAAAACGCATCCTTTGGAATTTGAAATACTCCTCCTTGAGAATTCATCCAATCGCCATCAAACTCGGTGCGCATGAAGACAAGACACTGAAGATGATAAACTGCGGACGGATTTTTGATATCTCGAACTGTTTGGCCGTGGCGAGGCAACAAATTTATGGCGAATAAGGGACACAGGAAGTGTGTTATAACTTCAGCATAAATTAACCCTCTGGGGACCAAGCTGTTTTTGGGGTCCTTGAGATGTTCTGACATGCCTTGACATTTGTGCTTTTTTCAGTTATTTATAAACATGTTAATGGCAAAGGTGTAAATTCACTCTATATAACACAAACAGGGCTACCATAATATGCGAGCAACGTGTATATAGATGTTTGTATTTTTAAGAGAATACTGTTTATGCGTGGTTATTGAAAAAAATTAAAATGAAAGTTGCTGAATTAAGACCACAAAACACATATTAAATATGTGTCCACAAGACTTTTGACTAATGGATATTGTCCCTTTGAGTTCTAGCTTCAAAATGATGTGAAAATAGTCTTGCTTTATCGTTCACAAAAAAAAAATACATTGATTTAAATGGTGTAAAACAGGTTTTGCTTGGAAAGCCAATATGCGAGGGGGAGGAGTAGTTTACACCTTAGATTACAATGTCCCACCCACTCTGCATAATGACTCTGCCTAATGAGCCATTCATTCAGGTGTGACACTGACTGAGCCACAATGCAAGGACAAAAGATGTATTTAGAAGAAGACTTATATTGACCATTTAAGATTTCGCTTACATCTCTCTTGTAAATATGTTTTGCTATTTTATAAAAAACGTAACAATTACAACAATAATTAAAATTTCAACAATATTTCAAGTGTACTCTTTCTTTGTAAAAAAGAAAAAGAAAAAAGATTATAGGCCTACATTTTATCATATGTATTCATTAGTTTGAATATAGCCAACATTGGAACATCTAACATCTTAGTCTATGACTTTTTTTTGACAAAAATTGTATTTTATATATATACAGTGCTATGCATAAGTTTAGACACCCATACTAAAGTTGACTAAAAAGAGGAATAAAAAATCATCTTTTGGAAACTGAACTTAATGCCTTAATTTAAAAAATTAGGAAAAACCCAACCTTTAAGGACACCAAATTTCTTTGTGAATGAATAATGTATCGTAAATAAATAAATGTTCTTCCTTAAAATACAGGGTGCATAAGTTTGGACACCCCTATGTTAAATTCCCATAGAGGCAGGCAGATTTTTATTTTTAAAGGCCAGTTACTTCATGGATCCAGGATACTATGCATCCTGATAAAGTTCCCTTGGCCTTTGGAATTAAAATAGCCCCACATCATCACATAGCCTTCACCATACTTAGAGATTGGCATGGTTTTATTTCAGTTAGCCTAATAGCTAGTTTGATTTGCATTGAGAGATGATCTTATGGAAAGTACCCCATGCCAATCTCTAGGTATGGTGAAGGCTATGTGATGATGTGGGGCTATTTTAATTCCAAAGGCCAAGGGAACTTTATCAGGATGCTTAGTATCCTAAATTTTTTTTTACAAAAAATACTTAAAAATAAAAATCTGCCTGCCTCTATGGGAATTTAACATAGGGGTGTCCAAACTTATGCACCCTGTATTGTAAGGAAGAACATTTATTTATTTACGATACATTATTCATTCACAAAGAAAATTGGTGTCCTTAAAGGTTGGATTTTTCCTAATTTTTTAAATTAAGGCATTAAGTTCAGTTTCCAAAAGATGATTTTTTATTCCTCTTTTTAGTCAACTTTAGCATGGGTGTCTAAACTTATGCATAGCACTGTATATATATATATATATATATATATATATATATATATATATATATATATAAAATACTATTTTTGTCAAGAAAAATTAAGAAAAATATATATATAAAACGTTTGATATGAGCAGAAATTGCTAAACAAAAGCTTATTTGATGTGACAGTATATTCTACAGTAGCCTAAAAACTGTGCCCAAATCTAGTCAACAAGTGACTGACTGTAACGTTGTTTTTATGAAATATTAGGGCATATAAATGCTAATTTGCAGTTTAATACGTTGCTTATACAAATACATTTTATTTCAACATATTTCAGTCGATTTTTACTCATCTCAGTAGGCAATAGCAAAGCAGTTTATTCTTTCACACACAGACGCGTGATTCATATTTAGGCTAAACAGTCTTTACAAATATGTACCCTTCATTCATCTCACAGAAAGGAAAGTCATATTATAGAAATGAGATTCATCTTTTTGCGGTTTGCATAGGCCTGCACTAACGTTATTCCATAACATTATTCCACACTTGAGAAAAGAAAACAGCCTACCTCACTCCTCAGCAGGATCTGCTCCTCATATCAGGAGATATTGCTCCTCATATCAGCACTGTTCTGAGGAATCTTTTCTCCATAAGGTAGGCTATATTATGCCTCACTCGATCGCGACGCGTTTTGTTTACAGCTGATGTGGGCGTTCACAGATCTGAAATAGTTCTCAGAATTTGCATTTGAATAGCACGCGCTCCCCGGGGAGTGGTCACATTACTTGTGAATTAGCTCGTAATGAGCTTGACTGGAGTCGCTCTCTTTTTATACAGATTACAGAAGCTGATCATATTTGTTTTTTATATAAATTACTTCATTTAAAAGATGCGATCTCAAGCTTTATGCCCGTGGGTCTGTTTGCCTGTTTGACTGAATTTTCGCGGAGTTATAGATCATTTTCGAACACGTTTCAAATGGGAGTTTACTGACAGAGAGAAGGCAGAAATCGCATCATGTTAATTTTTCTTTATTTGTCAAAAAGCAAAACACTTTATTTTTATTGTGAGTATACAGAAAAAAAAAATAGAAACTGAACAGGCTCGATTGATGTATTACTCGAAAATGAAAGATCAAAATTAACAGAGCATTTAGTGTTTATTTTCATTGCTAAAAAAAAAACAAAAAAAACAAGCAAAACGCGCAAGCGCGTTTTTGGTCCCCAAAGGGTTAACTGATCTTGATGAAACTTCAGCAGTGTGTTTGTTGTAAGAGGCTGATCTCATGGATATAACTATTGTGAGTCGAATGAACCTCATTGGTTGTTCCGAAGTTGAACGAAAGTCTTATGAGTTTTGGAACAACATGAAGGGTGACTTATTGATGACAGAATTTTTATTTTTTGGAGAACTAACTCTCCAAGTAAATTCTATAATCTCTGGTACGTTTACCTTGAAGGTCGTCCCAAGACCCAGTGTGAGCAGAAAAGAGACAGTCTTCAGAGTGGAAATGGTGGTGTTACTCTGGTGGGAGCCTTCATCCCTCAGTGTGATGAGGAGGGTCAGTACAGGCCTCAGCAGTGCCATGAGTCCACAGGTTACTGCTGGTGTGTGGACAGTAGGGGGCAGGAGAGAGAGGGAACCCGAACTCCACCTGGAACCCCGACAATAAACTGTGACGAGCCTGGTAAGCATGTCTACCTGAACTTGAATTTTTTTGTAGAAAATTGTCATGGTCCTCTCTCAATAGGTCACATGTCCTATTTTAAATAACTATTTCTAATGTTTTTTACTAATTAATTGTCTTGGGATCTGATATCTAGAGGTAGCAATGTTTTTTTTGTTTTTTGGGGTCTGTTTTAAAGTTCTTAAAATAAGTCTCTTCTGCTCACGAAGGCTGCATTTATTTGATCAAAAATACAGTAAAAACTGTAATATTGTTAAATATTATTGCAATTTAAAATAACTGTTTTATGTTATTAGTTATTGTATGTTATTGTTTTTCCTTAGGATTCTTTATTATTAGTTTTCTGTCAACCTTTCGGGCACTTTTGAAACTCTTGAAACTTTGCACAAAGGTCAGAACCCATCAGGGCCGGGCTGAAGCTGGTACCCGGGTGTGGCAGGGGGGGGCTCAACAGCGGGGGTCCGCTTGAACGGGGTCCAAAAACTTGGTCCATATATCAATCACGCTTGCATGAATTAATATGAAACTCGGTACCCAAAGTGCCAAACAACTTTCCCTCGGTTAAGTTTTACGCCAGCCCAACAGGAAGTCGGCTATTATGGGTTGTTTGGAAAACGCTTGCTGTGGAATTTGAAATACTCCTCCTAGGCAATTCATTAAATCGCCACCAAACTCGGTGTGCATGAAGTCAAGACATTGAGCATGCTAAATTGCGGATAGATTTTTGATATCTCGAACGCTTTGGCTGTGGCGAGGAAACAAATCTATGGCGAATAAGGGACACAGGAAGTGCATTATAACTTCAGCATACATTAACTGATCTTGGTGAAACTTCAGCAGTGTGTTCGTTGTAAGAGGCCGGTCACATGGATGTGACTATTGTGAGTCAAAGTTATAGCACCACCAACTGGCAGCAGGAAGTGTGTCACTTTCAAACGGGGGGGGGGGGGGGGGGGGGGGGGGGGTAGTTTTACCTACAGTCACAAAACTCGGTACGTTTAGTGTTCTCATGGAGCCAGACAACTTTCTAATTTACATTCATTATCTCCGACCAACAGGAAGTCAGATATTTTGGTTTGAATGTGGATTTTCTCCCTCTCTCTCTGTCTCTCTGTGTGTGTGTGTGTGTGGTGGGGGGGATTTGTCTTTTGAGTTTAATGTTTGTTTGTCAAGGTTTCAGGGGCTTTTGGGGCCCTTAACATGCTCAAAAACTCTTGAAACTTTGCTCAACAGCGCCCCCTTGAACGGGGTCCGAAAACTTGATATGAAACTCGGTACACATATAGATCTCATCGGGCCGAATAACTTTCCCTAGGTCAAGTTTTACGCCAGCCCAACAGGAAGTCGGCTATTATGGGTTGTTTGGAAAACGTTTGCTGTGGAATTTGAAATACTCCTCCTAGAGAATTCATCTGATCCCCACCAAATTCGGTGTGCATGAAGTCAAGACATTGAGGATGCCAAATTGCGAATTTTTGATATCTCGAACGATTTGGCTGTGGCGAGGAAACGAATTTATGACGAGAAAAGAGAAACACGATGTGGTATAACTTCTGCATACATTAACTGATCTTGATGAAACTTCCGCAGTGTGTTCGTGGTAAGAGCCCGATCAGATGGATGCAACTATTTTGAGTCAAAGTTTTAGGGCCACCAACTGGCAGCAGGAAGTGTGTCACTTTCAAAATTCTTTTGACAAAAGTGGGGGGGTTAGTTTTACCTACAGTTACAAAAATCAGAACGTATATTGGTCTCATCGAGCTGGACAACTTTCTAATTTACAGTCAGTAGCTCCGACCAACAGGAAGTCAGATATTTTGGTTTGAATGTAGATTTATTTGCAAAATCAGCCTCTGAATTTTTACCCACTCCTCTTAAGTGGTTTATTTTATTCCCTCCAAACTTTTTCAACATTATGAAAATACATTAAAGATGCTAAATTGTGAATGGATAATAAATATCTCAAACGGTTTTGCTATGGCAAGGGATTAAAGTTATATTAAAAAAAGGAAACACTAAAAGCCTAATTTCTTCTAAAAATGTAAGTATACACCATTTATTTCTATATAAAATTATACAAATATCAGAACTAAACCCATTTTATTCTTTTTTATTTATTTTTTATTTAAGAATTATGTTTGTTTAAAAACAGCAAGAATGTTTTTTAGTCCAAAAAATAAATAAATCATGTCATTCATAGTGCTATACTGCCCTCTTGTGTTCAAAATCAGGTAGGCCTAATGTATTTATATATAAATATATTAGGGATGTGACTGTGGGAATATTTTCCCACCGGTTATTCGACGTGTGACAGCGCTGGGGGCTTTTAAATTGCTAACTTAAAAGCGAAAGTAAAATACGGACGTCTGCACAGACATTGATAAGGTTGCGGAGTAGAGCGAGCGTTTTCAATGAATTCCTATGGAAGTAGGAATGAATAAAATATAATATAATAATATAATAAAATATAATAATAAAATAGTCAACCTAACATAAAAAAATTACACTGCTCTGTTTAAATAGTCAGTAGTACAGTAGTACAATTCGTACATTCACAGTAAGCACCACTCCACTGTGATGTTTCCAAGCACATTTTTGCGCGAGCGAAGAGGATGATTTTTTCCGTCGATATTGGAATGTGAGTTAAGCACAAAGCCTAAACTATTGCAAACTGTTGAAATATTTTGTTTCTAATGAGAGACTTATGTGAGCCCATCCCTGCTTACTTTAGTTTTTATTGGCTATTGGTATTATTTTTTTATTCTTGTTCTGTTCTGAATATCATTAAATTTAAAGGATTTGTTTTGGAATATTTTTAGTGTATCATAAAATCTGAATAATTATCTCGTTTTAGTGATTCCCTAGTAATTTTTTTATTTTATTTTTAAATAAAAAAAGACACTGTAAACCATTTGTGGAAAAATCATTTATTAAAATAATACAGTACTGAAATGACTGAAATGTATCCTGTGTTTTAAGCATTTATTAAATGAAGAAATAGTATAATACTATGTATTAGAAAGCATATATTCAGTAAAAGAGAAAAAAGTATTACCTGATTGTTGTATTCTAGACCAAGAGGAGAAGGCGGCTGAGGGTCTGAGCTCGTAAGAGGAAGACAAGGCAACGGAAGGCTTCTTATATGAAAGTTGTAAAAAGACTGAAGGAGTTGACTATAGTTCCAGATCTGGGATTGGATAAATTGTCTATATGTGATTGAATATGTAATGAAGGGGTGTGATGAAATGAATTATAAAAATTACAGTGAGACATATGAAAAGCAGAAGCTGTGAAAGGAAGACAGCCTCTCCCTTGTTTGATGGTCCAAGCCTGACACCTGCTGATGAAGCTTGTGAACTGACGACTTTAGGTTTTGAATTTTATTTTGATTTCTTGATATTGTATGTAAAACAATTGTAATAGAAACAATAAAATACTAATAATTGATATAAAAAGAACCAGCTTGCCACAAGTCTCTGCTTTATAAAAGAGTTGAGCTGAACTAAACCACGGAGAAGTCTTTCTTCTAAGTTGTGAGTATGGACCTTTAAATACTTATTGTTTAGAACAAATTCGACTTACTTTACCTTGACCTGAGAATAATTAAAATAAGGTAGAAGGTGTATATATTTAAGAACCATAAAGATAATTAAATTGAACACCATGAAACAATATATATATATATATATATATATATATATATATATATATATATATATATATATATATATATATATATATATATATATAATTCGTTCACAGTTGGAAACAGTTTTTTTTTTTTTTTTTTTTTTTTTTTACAAATTGTATAATATCCAAGGTAAACATTTCTAGTAATTGTGCAGTTAATTGTTCTCATACTGTATTTTCAGTAAGTTTTGGAATATATTCTCTACCGAAATGTGTCACTAATAAAGCAAAAAAATAATAAAAAAAAATAATTAAAGAGAAGGCTTATATTGACCTTTTAAGATTTTGTTCTATCCTTGTATATATATTTTTTTTTGCTATTTTAACCATTTCAATTTTAACAATATTTCCAGTGTAATCTTTCTTTGTAAAAACTAAAGTATACATTTTATCATACGTATTTCAAAGTTAAGGATTCATTAGTTTGAATATAGCCTACATTGAAACAAACACTATAATAACATCTTAGTTGATGACTTTATATAGATAGATAGATAGATAGATAGATAGATAGATAGATAGATAGATAGATAGATAGATAGATAGATAGATAGATAGATAGATAGATGTGGCAGTATTTTACAGTAAAAACTTTATAATCTATCTGATTTTTGTAGTTGATTTTTACTTATCTCAATATAGCAATAGAGTTTGGTAAAAGCTGTTAATTCATTTTTAAACAGTATTTGTGCCAGCAAAGCTACACAACAGCGCGAATCTGTGCATTCATTCATTCACACACAGAAACGCGATTCATATTTAAACAGTCTTTTTGCGTGTACAGACACTATTGCAATTAGAACAAAGCAAATATAGAACTGACCTATTCCTCAGCTGGATCTGTTGCTCCTCGAAATGAAACTAACAGCACTTCTGACGTAAATTTTCCAGGATTATTATTAAGATAGTATTATTCCTCACAGCGTCGTAAAGTACATGACTCTGATAACTCGCTGTGTGTGTTATCCAGCTGATGTGGGCATTCACACCCAGCAAGCAAAAAGTGGTCTAGAACACATCTAAAAGACGTAAAAAATGTCAAAGACGACTGTTAAAAACCCATACTGACAATGAAATCCCAACTGTGCATATATGCAAGGATCCAACTTTAAAAAATGTTTACTTCAAAACAGTGGGAGTGAGTTAGTTCTCACAGAGAAAAACCCAGTTACTCATTGTTAATGGTTGTTTGTGTCATGAAACTGCAGACACACAGACCATAGACCTAAATAAGATTTTAAAGAATATTGATAATATTGAATATTCAATTGATTAACTGTGTACTGTATATACTAGTCTTGCATTTTTATATCTTATCAATATAATTGCAATAAACTGCTTACCCTTTCCTGTAAACCAAACTGACCACTCCAAGAAATCAACTATTTAAATCTCAAAATATATTTATTACTATTTTGTTCTGCTGGACCAAAACTTAACAGCCAGAACAGTAAAGTATAAATTAACACAAAGCTTAAAAGCCAGAACAGTAAAGTTATAAATGAACACAATTTCCCTTCAAATAATCTATAAAATGTTGTTAAAACAGTATAACATAACAATTAACAAAATGTGGCTGCTATAAGGTCCACAAGATTCATTTATAGCCACCACCCTCGACTCTCCCGGGGGCATGTTTCAGATGATCGGCTGCCAAATGATCTTTATTTGGGCCTCTGTTGCAGCTGGGTCCCATTTCATGACAGCAGCTACAAACAAAGCAAAAAAATCCAAAGGTTCTGGGTTCTAATCTGCACTCGTATAGGTTTTTTTTTTTTTTTTCTCATCAAAACCGATTATGTTTATCAGTGGTTGTATATCAGGCAAGGACACGTTTGTGTGCATTTTGTTTTGTAATTCACCAGAACGAATAGAGAGCGTCCGAGTGAAGACTGTGCGCGAGCCACAAGAGAACACCGTATCCACGCCACTGATCGCAGCGGCAACGAGCACTTTGATCACTTGATTTAAAAAACAACACATTTCAGCGCTAGATCGCCTCTTATTTAACAAGCGAACTAAATGAATGCTCTGCTAGTTAACTGAAGATGTTTTATTTATTTGTATTGGTATATTAGTGCCGCGAGATGTTTCAAAAGTGGGGACAATATCGACCTTAGCAAAAAGTGGTGGGGACATGTCCCACCCGCAAATTACGCCTATGTTAAAATAACCCATCAGGGGTTATGCTACTGCTAGATCGGACGTTGACGTCACATCTGTGAGTTGAGAAAAGTCAGTAAAAGTCCTGGCAGAAAACGAAGCATAAGGATACAATGTGATGGCGATGCGAGATCCATGTGTTTGGCATCTTGTCCTACTTTTAAGTCACGCTACAGTAGTCTGAATGAAAAAGTGCTTTATTTGTAATTTAAAATAATGGTGCTGATGATTTTTAGAGCCCCCCACAGGTGTATGATTTTACTGCTTTCATGGGAGCTCATCCTCTCTCTATGGGAGCTCAGCTCCCACTGGCTCCCACGTAATTCGAACCATGGGTTCTAACAAATTATTAGGATGTAACAGGCCAACTGATATTACAAAACTATCAGAAGTATCAACATTTTACCTTCCAAAGTATTGCAGCTGCGTGACTGCAAGATCGCCCTAGTCCCGCAACACATGAGCTCCCAGCCGTTTGTATTTCACCTGACGATGACACTGAAAACCAAAAGGCCACGGACAATGTAGTATTTTTGGGTATTAGACTACATAGCCTAGCCTATAATAATTGTATTTATTTTATTTAATAATAAAAGATAATGAATTTCCAACCTGAACCAAACATATTTTTATTCATATAAGTACATATACATATACATTGATATAATACATATACATTTTTTTTTGCACACAGTGTTGACTCCAGTCACCAGTCAATGACTCCTTTACGACTGGCTGTCTGCACATTCACTGTCCTCGTGGCTGCTGCAACTCGCTCTCTTCATCTCTATAAAACAAAAAGGGGACAAAAAGGTCCTATTGAAGGGTGACCACCATCAAACAAACCAAATGTGGGACGATTATGAGTTTGTGTGGGACAATGTGGGACATGTTACCAACACTAAACATAACCTGAAACTGTTATATAATGTTTATCTAACTTAATAAAAACATTTGTATTCTGCCTTTCAGCTGATCAAAGTTCTTTGTTCTTTAGTCCCTTCCAGAAAACACCATTACATCACAATGTAACAAAACATGTCTTTATTTTACGTCATTTAAATTCAACATCACTGAGCCCAAAGGCAGCGGCATCATGCAGATAACTATTTCTGAAACAGTTCTGACAATGAACAAATAAAATATAAAACAACAACATAAAATTAGATCATTGACAGTCTGATATATTAAGAATATATTAAACAATATTTTTAGAAAGGATGTAAATTAAAACAACCACAGCAGGCAAACACGTTGATAAATTCTGTTAAATTAAAATTGTAATTGATCGAATTATCCATTTGTTTTCTGACAGGGAACACATGGAATGAATCAGCGGTCCACATTTTGATTGACAGCCGTCACAACCCACTAGTGACCGCGTTGACTCCTTTCTTTTCAACCATTGGATAGTATTTAAAAAACGGCTGTTGTATTTGTACTTTTGACGAAGCTCTGTTAAATATAGGTGAAAAACTACGCCGCAAAAAGAATAAATAAAATGCTTTCTTAAAAAGGCAAAAGAACGCATGCACGTTTTCTTAATATGATAATTAAAAACCAATAGACTGATGAAAATGTGGGACTGGTGGTCAGCCTATCCTATTGTCTTTGTGCATATAGATTAATTCGATAAATTAATAGAAACAATAAAACTGTATTGTTTTGAGGTTTTCACTGCTGCCAGCACTCCCGTCTTTCCCAGGATGTGTTTATGAAACTGCACAATTCATCACCAAATTAATTTTTACTTTGATTTCGCTGCGGACCAGGTTAAATGAGCACCTGCTTCTCATATCGGTCCAGGCAACTTTCATAATTGAACACACCCGTTCTGAGTATGCATTGCTCACGGGGATGCTCAAAATGAAAGACAGTAGCTTGGCATACTGTGGGAACGCAGACCCGAGTGCTTGAGCCCAAAGCTCACCTACAGGGTGACTGTGTCTCTCCAGATGAGGCAATATCTCTTTCAGAACACAGCTCTCGTTGTAGAGCTCATCCAGGTCAAGCTCATCCTCCATCTGAAGGGTGGATACAGCTGCGGTTTATTTCCGGTAGCTGATTTCTTGCTTCTCCTTGAGACTGAACGCCACATTTTGCTGGATTTTCTTCACATTGTAGAACTATGAACTTAAATTACTCCGTCATTTATGGTCATACAGAAAAAAATATATATAAAAAAAGAATCTGTGATATTTCTACTTTTGTATGTGTCCACTTACAATCAAATCAATACATTGTGCTTTTGTAAAATAAAGAAAATAAACAGGGTGTGCTTTCTGCCTCTCCGTCGCGGTGAACTTTTTTTTCTTGAGCACGTCTATAAACTGAAACAAAACTCAGCGAATACTTGTCACACATTTATGAGCCATATACCTTTATAAACATTTAAGTGTGTACTTTTAAATGATCAGATTCAAACTGAAAACAAATATTCTCTGTTTAAGTAATTTGTATAAAACCAACAAGATGTCCAGCTTCTCAAACGCTTCCTAATTACTTTTAATTTGAACACGCCCACTCGCGCAAAAGATATTCACATGCAAATCTCCACATGGAACGCGAACGCGCTCATTACCTCAACAACAAAACACCAAAACACCTCACAAGTCTCTGCTTTTCGTCGAGTTTGAAAGGCGCACGTTTGGAGCTTACATTGGATTTAGGCTACCTCAGAAGAAGAAGAACGCGATTTGAAGACAAGAAAGGTGTAAGGTAAGAAATTCTTATTCATTATTAGTTTGTTATTGTTGCATAAATTTCACATTGCAGTTGAACTGTTATGGTGAATATTGTAATATTTAGACCCGTGTTTACTGTTACTGTGTTTGTGGATATCTGCTCAAACGTAGATATGTATATGGTAACCATAATGTTTTATATTTGAGCGCGATCGCGTTTGAATGTATTATATTTGATACATTCGAAAAGCAAAACGCACCAAAGGGCTTCATATTTTTACTATTATCTCATTTCATATCATCATAACGAATAGAAACATTTGAAGTAACATGATAATCAATATATTTTTCTCTAGCTTAGTTGTTACTGAAATATTTCGGAAGATTTATAGGCTGCTATGGTTATTGTTATTATTATTTTATGCAGCACTGCACATAGCCTATGCTTACAAGGCACAACAAACCTGGTGTTCATTATATTATTGTTGGAAACATTTGTGTGTGTGTGTGTGTGTGTGTGTGTGTATTCTGTGAATTTTAAAAAGCAATTTTAACCAGAAAAATCTAATATGTATTCCCCAAATCGTGCAGGCCTTTCTCTTGATATCAGTATGTTCACTTTTTTTTTTTTTTTTTTTTTTTTTTCCGGGCCCAGATGCCACTGAGTCCTGCTGACTTCAACTTTCACATGAGTCTCTGTACATGAACATGGTAAAGTTAAAATCAAACACCTTGGAAATGAAAGGTATGTACAATGTTTTTAGTAATGGCACAAAGGTCTCTTTCTTTGGATCATTGGTTATCTTTGGATTATGTTGTGTTGTAAATAAATCAAACCATCTAAAAGCCATTCTTTTTTAAATCTCCTCATTCTTTGTGCAAGGTTGCTCAGAATGATAGGGGCCTGATAGCTCCTAATAGGACAGTTAGGGGAGGGTCTTTGTCTTACTCAGGTGAGAAAAGATTACATATTAATGAGCTCCCGCATAAAGCTTTGTGGCACAAAACACGTCGTAAATATTTTAAATCAATATATTGTCTTATCTGAATGAGCAGTCAGGGTGATTTTCACATCGTTTTAGAGCAAATATTCTAGGCTACGTCATACAATTTTCAAAAGTCTTGTGAAGAAATAATCAGTATGGGTTTCATGACCTTATTTCAGTGAGATTTTTTTTTTTGTATTTTCACAAACCACGCATAAATGTCATTATCTCAAAACTACAAACTTTTACATACATGCTGCTGATATATTATTGTAGCACAGTTTGTGCTGAATACAGTGTAATTAGACTTTAGCTATGAAAATGTCACAAGTAACAGAAATAAGCACAAATGTCAGAGCATGTCAGAACACCTCCAGGGCCCAGAAAACAGCTCAGACCCCAGAGGGTTAATGGAGGAGAGGAGGACGGTCAACTTTTGCTCCAAAAAAAGCATATTATATGAAAATTAGCTTATCAGTGCATATCTAAATACACGTCTCGTCACCCTAATTATATTCCCTTTTGTGCTATTGTTATCACTTGTTTGTATTTGTGCTGACATCATTAAAACAATCCCACAGTGACACCTTGTGGCCATAGTGAAATTGCAGTTTTAATTAATTGTTCTTGAGTTGCAGTAGTGAGTGTTGCATCAGAAGAAACGCGACAGAACGTCTCAGGTTACGACTGTAACCTATGTTCCCTGAGAACAGGGAACTCCCACTGCGTCGGCTGACGCTAGGGAAACGCCTCAGCGTGACTGATGACTGAAACACTGTATAAACAAAACAATCGTATTGGCTGGCGTCAGCCATGACGTCATGCTCTAGCGCGTCCAGGAAGTATATGTGGGTGGTCTGGCGCAATGGATAAGACACATGCCTTTGGTGTGAGAGACCCGGGTTCGAATCCACTGTGAGACACCAATGTGTCCCTGAGCAAGACACTTAACCCCTAGTTGCTCCAGAGGCGTGCGACCTCTGACATATATAGCAATTGTAAGTCGCTTTGGATAAAAGCGTCAGCTAAATGAATAAATGTAAATGTAAATGTAAATGTAAAAGGTACGCCCAGAGAACATGTCATCCCCTACTTCGTCTGAAGGGACTGAACAAGCAGACCAGAAGGCATGGCAAGGAGACGCAGTGCTTGTTCTCAGGGAACATAGGTTACAGTAGTAACCTGAGACGTTCCCTTTCGAAAGGGAACTCCCACTGTGTCGGATGACGCTAGGGGAACGATATACCCACGCCGCCATGCTAAGGGGATGCTTAACAACTATGGCTGTAACAAGCACAAAAAACACATTAACCCAAGGTTAAAGACCCTTACTGCTTGCACGTCCTACTAACAGAAGCATTTCTCCCTATGGCCACTGCCGAGCTCCAGCTCAAGGCATGGATACCACATCTATTCCCAGAGAGGGGTTCCTTTAAGAGAGTACGGCCCCGAGCCTAAGAGCCCTGGCCTGCTACTTTCGGGGGGACCAAAATCGACCCCCATGCCAGGGAGGCTATCACGCTTAATGCTGAAGCCAACAACCTGTTTAGACCTAAGGGAAGGGGAGGCCTCCACAGGAAGACTCAGAGAGCAGGGGAAGCCTGCACACTTACACCAACGTGGTCTCCAGAACGTATTCTCAAAATGTGAAAAGTTCATAATGCAGAGCTCAGACAGAGAAAGGCTAAAAACAACTTTCCGATATTGAGAGGGCCCTTATTCTAAACTACTGCCTGCAATGCCGTTTGCATGGAAGCCTCAGCAGGATGACTCTCGAAAGAGAGGAGGCCTGACATGCTAGAATACAGCTACTGCACTCTTTTAGGGAATGAAGCCGAACTGTATATATGGAGGCCTCAGCAGGGTGACTCTCAAAGGAGAGGAAGCCTAACACATTTCTAGCAACCATAATCAAAGCTCAGGGAGCGAAGGGCCTGAAGCACCTCCTCAGAGAGGGAGGGGCCACTTATCAAGCTCTACCTGTAACGTCTATTTGCATGGAAGCCTCAGCAAGATGACTCTCGAAGGAGAGGAGGCCTATTGCATATTTAGGAGAGCTAGCTCGACGATAATCAGAGCTCAGGAAGTGAAGGGCCTGAAGCACCTCCTCAGAGAGGGAGGGGCCACTTCTCAGGCTTCAACTCAAATGCTGCTTGCATGGAGGCCTCAACAGGAAGGGTCTGAAGCACTTCCTCAGAGGGGAAGGGGCCACTTCTAAAGCTCTACCTACCACATCTGTATGTGAGGAGAGGAGGCCTAGCATATATCTAGTAGAGCTAGTTTCAACAATAACCACCGAAATGCTGTTTGCATGGAGGCCTCAACAAGATGACTCTCAAAGGAGAGGAGGCCTGACACGCTAGAATACAACGGTAATCAAAGATACAGGGAGCAAGGGCCTAAAGCACCTCCTCAGAGAGAAAGGGGGGCCACTTCTCAAGTTCCACCTGCAAAGCTATCTGCATGGAGGTCTCAACAGGAATACTCTTGAAGGAGAGGAGACCTGACACATGCTAGAAAACTATAAACTGTATCACAGGAGAGCTCAGCAAAATGACTCTCAAAAGAGAGGAGACCTGGCACATATAGTTATGAGAGCTAGCGCAACTGCTACCAAAGCTTCAAAGAGGAAGGTAAACTCTCAAACTCTACCTGTAATGTCTGTATGCATGGAAGCCTCAGCAATATGACTCTTTAACCCTCTGAGGTCGAAAAACGCGCCCGCGTGTTTTGCTGGATTTTCTTTACATTGTAGCAATTTAAACTTAAATTACTCCATCATTTATGGTCATACAGAAAAAAGAAATATAAAAAAAGAATCTGTGATATTTCTACTTTTGTATGTGTTCACTTACAATCAAATCAAAACATTGTGCTTTTGAAAAATAAAGAAAATAAACAGGGTGTGCGTTCTGCCTCTCCGTCGCGGTGAACTTTTTTTTCTTGAGCACGTCTATAAACTGAAACAAAACTCAGCGAATACTTGTCACACATTTATGAGCCATATACCTTTATAAACATTTAAGTGTGTACTTTTAAATGATCGGATTCAAAATGAAAACAAATATTCTCTGTTTAAGTAATTTATATAAAACCAACAAGATGTCCAGCTTCTCAAACGCTTCCTAATTAATTTTAATTTGACCACGCCTACTCGCGCAAAAGATATTCACATGCAAATCTCCACATGGAATGCGAACGCGCTCATTACCTCAAAAACAAAACACTTCATCAGTCTCTGCTTTTCGTCGAGTTTGAAAGACGTGAGCTTAGATTGGCTTTACCCCAGAAGAAGAACGCGATTTGAAGACAAGAAAGATAAGGTAAGAAATTCTTACATATTAGTTTGTTATTGTTGCATAAATTTCACACTGCAGTTGAACTGTTGCTAGATATAAGGTGAATATTATAATATTTAGACCCGTGTTTACTGTTACTGTGTTTGTGGATATCTGCTCAAACGTAGATATGTATATGGTAGGCCTAACCATAATGTTTTATATTTGAGCGCGATCGCGTTTGAATGTATCATATTTTTGATTGCGATCGCGTTTGAATGTATCATATTTTTGATCGCGATCGCGTTTGAATGTATCATATTTTGGAAAAGCAAAACGCTCCAAACGGCTTCATGTTTTTACTATTATCTCATTTCATATCATCATAACGAATGGAAACATTTGAAGTAACATGATAATCAATATATTTTTCTCTAGCTTAGTTGTTACTGAAATCTTTTTGAAAATGTATATAGGCTGCTATATTGTTATTATTTTATGCAGCACTGCGCATAGCCTATACCTACAAGGCACAACAAACCTGGTGTTCATTATATAATATATTGTTGGAAACATTTGTGTGAGTGTGTGTGTGTATTCTGTGAATTTTAAAAAGCAATTTTAACCAGAAAAATCTAAAATGTATTCCCAAAATCGTGCAGGCCTATATAGTTTCTCTTGATATCAGTATGTTCACTTTTTTGTTTTTTTTTCAGGGCCCAAATGCCACTGAGTCCTGCTGACTTCAACATTCACAGTACATGTCTCTGTACATGAACATGGTAAAGTGAAAATCAAACACCTTGGAAATGAAAGGTATGTACAATGTTTTTAGGAATGGCACAAAGGTCTCTTTCTTTGGATCATTGTTATCAATAAGTGCTTTTTTGTTGTGTATCTTTGGATTATGTTGTGTTGTAAATAAATCCAAACAATTTTAAAAGCCATTCTTTTTTAAATCTCCTCATTCTTTGTGCAAGGTTGGTCAGAATGATGGGCCCTGATAAGCTCCTAATAGGGCCATTAGGGAGTGTCTTTGTCTTTCTCAGGTGTGGAAAGCTTACATATTAATGAGATGATCCGCCCCTTCGCATATTGCTTTATCACACAAAACACGTCGTAAAATGTTTAAATCAATATATTGTCTTCTCTGAATGAGCAGTCAGGGTGATTTTCACGTAGTTTTAGAGCAAATATTCTAGGCTACGTCATACAATTTTCAAAAGTCTTGTGAAGAAATAATCAGTAGGGGTTTCATGGCCTTATTTCAGTGAGAATTTATTTTTGTATTTTCACAAACCACGCATAAATGTCATTATCTCAAAACTACAAACTTGTACATACATGCTGCTGATATATTATTGTAGCAGAGTTTGTGCTGAATACAGTGTAATCAGACTTTAGCCATGAAAATGTCACAAGTAACAGAAATAACCACAAATGTCAGAGCATGTCAGAACACCTCCAGGGCCCAGAAAACAGCTCAGACCCCAGAGGGTTAAGGAGAGGAGGCCTGACACATATAGTTAGGAGAGCTAACTCAACTCTACCAAGCTAAATATCATGAACTGCCTCATACTGATAGAGCAGCTAGCTAGCACATACACAGAGAAACAAAGTAAAAACAAAATAACTCTGGAGGATGGAGGCCTCAGCATGACAGCCCTCAAATTGAAAGGAAACCTACAACATCCTTGAAACACTCTTATTTATTGGGAGCATAGAGGCCCAAACATTGTGAGGGCCTGCTAAAAGCTCGACCAGAGGTTTTAGTAGATACTCCAGCATAATGAATAGTATAACTTAAAAGTAAACTGACTCCAAAGGAGCAGAGGCCTAACAAAGAAACTCAAAGAAGAGGAGGCCTGCCATACTCATTCCTAAGTGGCTAAATTAAGATATATCCAGCCTGCCATAGAGCGGAGGCCACATAGATAACTCTCAGATTGAGAGGCGCCTAGCCACGCTTCTAAGTAGGAAACTGCTACCTGTGTATCTTGAAGAACATTATAGCCGAAGCCCTTTAATTTACTTTCCAGAAGGGGAACGGAGGCCAAATAACCCAGAAATATATAAATATATAGTTTAATCCATTTATTTATTGGGAACAGCCTGTCTACGTTCAATTTTGGTTACACACCAAAAGCCTGAGGTAGACCGTCAGAATAGATTATCATCATCGGTCCGGCTCATGGGCCTGATGTTAATGGTTTAACCCCCTGGGGTCGGCAGTATCGCCGGTGATACCAGCTCGCGTTTTTCCTTATCAGTGCAAAAGAGATTCTAATTACTCTGTTGACTTTGATCTTCCATACACGTTTCATACATCAATCGATCCTGTTAAGTGTGTATTATTTTTGTGTATACTCACAATAAAAACAAAGTGTTGTGCTTTTTGCCAAATAAAGAAAAATAAACATGATGCGAGTTCTGCCTACTCTCTGTCAGTGTAGTCCATTCTGAAACGCGTCCGAAAATGAACTGTAACTCAGCGAATTCTCAGTCAAACAGGCATAAATTCAACAGGCTTGAATTCTCTTCTTTTAAA
Source organism: Rutilus rutilus (assembly GCF_951802725.1). Lineage (NCBI taxonomy): Eukaryota > Metazoa > Chordata > Actinopteri > Cypriniformes > Leuciscidae > Rutilus > Rutilus rutilus. The sequence continues at coordinate 1,466,083 of NC_140226.1, forward strand.
TGAAGTAATTTTTATAAAAAACAAATATTCACAGTTTATGTAATATGTATGAAAAGAGAGAGATGCCAGTCGTTCTCATCTCAGCTCATTAAGTTTTAATGTGACCCCGCCCATGGAGAGCACGCGCTATTCAAACGCAAATGTGAGGCGATCCATACAAACCTGTGAAACGCCCACAAGCTGGATAACACACACCGCGAGTTCACTTTCACACTCATGTACTTTACGACGCTGTGAGGAATAATACTGTCTTGATAATAATCCTGGAAAATTTACCTCAGAAGTTCTGGAAGTTTAATTTCGAGGAGCAAAGGTATCCGGCTGAGGAATAGGTCAGTTCTATATCTGCTTTGTTCTAATCGCAAGTGTCTGTACACGCAAAAGACTTGATGAATCGCGTTTTTGTGTGTGAATGAATGAACAGCTTTTACCAAACTCTATTGCTATACTGAGATGAGTAAAAATCGACTACAAAATCGGATAGATTATAAAGTTTTTACTGTAAAATACTGCCACATCAAATAAGATTATAATGTTGCCAATTTGCTCATATGAATTGAATTACGTATGATAAAATGTATACTTTAGTTCTACCAGAAAGACTCGGGAGACTAAATACTGTGACAATTAACCATTTATTAGCAACCCAGCAAGCAATAAAGTTCTTTGGCATAGGCCCCGTCCGTAGCTCGTAATCTGAGGGTCCGGACTCTGCATATCCTGCCTGAAGATCAAGGCAGGGGTGCAGCCGACCCCCGTGAGGTATGGAAGGGACCATCCTGGTGATGGTGGTGAGGAGGATGAGGGAAGGATTCAATTTGGAGGAGGTGGGGAGGATGGTGGTGAATTGAAGCGTCAGCATCTGCGAACTCAAACATGAGTAAGTACCGATCTTATATACCACAAGTGTTGGAATGTGATTGGATAGATAAAAAGTAGAGTGACGTAACAATTAAGTCTTCCTGGCAGAACTTAATGCTAGAGCTTTCATTTTTTACAAAGCAAGATTACACTGGAAATATTGTTACAATTTTAAATGTTGTTGTAATTGTATAACCTTTTTAATAATAAAAAAAAAAAATATATATATATATATATATATATACATACATACATACATACAATGATAGATGTAAACAAAATCTTAAAAGGTCAATATAAGCCTTCTCTTTAAATCATTTTATTATGCTTTATTAGTGACACATTTGGGTAGAGAATACTTTCCAAATCTGAAAATAAAGTATGAGAACAATTAACTGCACAATTACTAGAAATGTTTACCTTGGATATTATACAATTTGCAAGCACAATTTGTGGAAAAAACAACAACAACTGTGAACCAATTATATATATATATATATATATATATATATATATATATATATATATATATATATATATATATATATATATATATATTGTCCTTGCATTCTTTCTTGTGGCTCAGTCACACACCTGAATGAAAGGCTCATTAAGTATGCAGCCTCATTATGCGGGGGCATTGTCTCCTCAGGTGTGAATCACGCCCACCGGCATATTGCCTTTCCAAACAAAAAGTGTGTTACAAAATTTAAATCAATGTATTTTTTTTATGTGAACGATTAGGCAGGATTATTTTCACATCATTTTGAAGAAAAAACTCTAGGCAACAAAATGCATTATTCAGAAGTCTTATTGACACATATTTAGTATGTGTTTTGTGGCCTTATTTCAGAAATTTTCATTTTTAGTTTTTTCAATAACCATGCATAAACATTATTTTCTCAAAAATACAAACATGTACATACATGTTGCTCACATATTATGATAGCCCTGTTTGTGCTAAATAGAGTCTAATTATACCTTTGCCATTAACCCCCTGAGGTCGGCGGTCTCGCCGGCGATACCAGCTCGCTTTTTTTTTATCAGTGTAAAAGAAACTCATAAATACTCTGTTGACTTTGATTTTCCATAGGAGTTTCATACATCAATCGATTCTGTTAAATGTGTATTATTTTTCTGTATACTCACAATAAAAGCAAAGTGTTGTGCTTTTCGCCAAATTAAGAAAAATAAACACGGAGCGCGATCTGCCTTCTCTCTGTCCGTGTAGTCCATTCTGAAACGCGTCCGAAAATGAATCATAACTCAGCGAATACTTCTCACACAGGCACGTGATATATGTCTTTATGAAGCTTGAAATCTCTTCTTTTAAATGGAGTAATTAATATAAAAAACAAATGTTTTCAACTCATGTAATCCGTTTGAAAGCAAGGAGAGGTTCCGTTTTTTCCTTCTGCCTCATTATCTCTATAATGAACCGAGGCCGCCCCGCCCCCGGCGCTATTCACATGGTAAATAGTTTAGGTAATCTATGCTTCGCACCCGCCCCCCGATCAATGCCTTGAAAACACGAAGTTCCATCAGATCAGATTCACTGATAGTTCATCGCGTTTAGAGAGGATGGCTCGTTTCTCCGGTAAAGACGCTCTTCAGATGATTCTGGACAGCGAGGAATAACTCACCTTGGCTTTTCCTCAGAGGAAGATTGTAGCTCAGACGACGAACGGCAGCATTTTCAAGAGCGAATTGATCACGCCGAGTAAACACCAACTTTTCGCGCGAGTAAATACGTGCACTCAAGTGGTCTAGTGGTAGAACATTTGCCTAGCGTGTCAGAGGTTCTGAGTTCGAATCTGCACTCATATAGTTTTTTTTTTTTTTTTTTTTTATCAAATCAGATTATGTTTATCAGTGGTTGTATATCAGGCAGAGACATGTTTGTGTGTATTTTGATTTATAATTTCACTAGAACGAAAAGAGAGTCTCCACAACGGATTGAAGCGCGCGTCCGAGTGAAGACTGCGCTAGCCTAAAACAAACACAGTATCCGCGTCTGACTCGCGGGAATCCACGGCGCAAACCTGTGAGGGGCTGTGTTTTCTCGTTTATATTCCTTTTAGCATTTTAGCATTTATATTCCTTATAATAAAAATGAAAGACCTATGTTACAGACATATGAAAGACAACATTTCGTTGATTAGTTTTGGATAGATACATTTTTACTGTAAAATATCTGCAACCTCAAATAAGCTTTTATTTGCCAATTTTTTGTCAAAAATAATCAATCAAATCCTTAACTTTGAAATATGTATGATAAAATGTATACTTTAGTTTTTACAAAGAAAGATTACACTTGAATTGTTGTTTATTTAAATATTTACAAGGTAGATGTAAACAAACTATTAAAAGGTAAATATAATTTTTTTCTTTAAATAATTTTTATTGTGTTTTATTAGTGACAAATTTGGGGAGAGGAAAAATATTCCAAACCTGAAAATACAGTATGAGAATTAACTGCACAATTACTAGACATGTTTTCCTTGGATATTATAGGCCAAATTGCAAGCACAATATGTGGAAAAATAAAAAAGAATTGAGATGCTTCCAACTGTTGCTCTTGCATTCTTGTGGCTCAGTGACTCACCTGAATGAATGGCTCATTAAGTATGCGGTCCTCAGGTGTGAACCACTAAATATGCATGATCGTTGACGCCCACTCGAATATTGCCTTTCCAAACAGAAAGTGCTTTGCAAAATTCAAATCAATGTATTGTGTTATGTGAAGGATTAGGCAGGGTGATTTTCACATAATTTTGAAGAAAAAACACTAGGCGATGACATCTATTAGACAAAAGTCTTATTGGCACATATTTAGTATATGTTTCAGAAACTTTAGTTTTTAGTTTTTTCAATAACCACGCATAAACATTATTCACTCAAAAATGCAGACATGTACATTCTTGTTGCTCACATATTATGGTAGCCCTGTTTGTGCTAAATAGTGTGTAATTTTTTTTTGCCATTACTATGTTTATAAGCAACTGAAAAAAGCACAAATGTCAGGGCATGTCAGAACATCTCAAGGACCCCAAAAACACCTCAGACCCCAGAGGGTTAATATGTTTATAAGCAACTGAAAAAAGCACAAATGTAAGGGCATGTCAAAACATCTCAAGGACCCCAAAAACAGCTTAGACCCCAGAGGGGTAAAAAGGAAAAGGGGGAAAGAGGGAAAGCAGGGTGTGTACAGGGAAGGAGGCTATTATCTGCCTCTGCCAGGATGCTTGCGTCTGGTCTGAAAGTCCTCTTCCCTTACACCCTGCCTCTTCCTCCTGGACTCGCGCCTCCTCATTGTCCTACTCCTGCCAGGAGGAGGGGCACGAGTGGCGACTGAGTCCCGCTGGCCCTGTCTACGCTCCTCAGAGCGAGACGGGCCAGGACCCCCGGGCTGTCTGGGTGTGGACCTGGACCGACGTGGTATGCAAGATTTATATGCCGCTGAGCGCGTCTTCGCCTCTCTGAACCTTCCGACCACTGCCTCGACAGAGGATCCAAAATGCTCAGAGGGCGAAACTGGGGCATCAAGGAGAAAAGTCTTTTCTTTCTCCCCGATGCCAGCCAAGTTCACCCACAGATGCCTCTCCGTGGCCACCATAGCTGCCATCGATCACCCGATCGCCGCAGCCAGCTGCTTGGTAGCCCGGAGAGCCAGGTCTGTGGTGCGGCACAGCTCAGCTACCGCATCAGGAGATAAACCCTGACCTTGATCCAGGTCCCTCAGCAGGTCAGCCTGGTACGCCTGCAGCACAGCCATTGTGTGCAGTGCAGCACCAGCCTGACCTGCCGCCGCGTATGCCCTGCCATTTAGACGAGATGTAGTTTGAAGGGGTCTAGATGGCAGGGTTGGAGCTCTTAGTGTTGATGCTTTCCCCTGCGAGAGATAACTCGCAAAGGTCTCTTCAATGGGAGGCATCGACACATACCCGTGCTCTCGCATTCCCTCTACATCAGAATAACTAGAATGTTGAAAGCGGTGAATGCGGGCAGAGTACGGGGTCTTCCATGCCTTCACAACCTCGGCGTGGAGGTCAGGAAGGAATGGAAGGCTCACTGGAACTGATGGAGTGTGGCCAGAGAGAACGCGCTCGTCAAGCCTTCCATGAGCAACTTCCTCTCTGATGCGCTGCCATGGTAACTCAAGCCTGGCAGTAGCACGCTCCATCACTTCCATCAGTTCTGCATACGTGGGGAAGGGAGCCTGGGCAGGTTCAAGCATTTCAGTATCTTTACCTGCCTCAGCCTCCTCCTGCTCATCTTGGCTCGAAGCCAAAAGAGCACTGCCTGCTGGACTGAATGACGCTTGAGAAAGTGCGTCCACGTCCAACAGTTCGTCCTCATCACCTGCTGACGACCACGAGAGATTCACTCCTCTCTCAAAATCGTCAGCGAGGTCTCTTTGTGACCCCCACGATCTGAGTCTCCTCTCAGCCTCAGCACGAGAGGGACCCGACCCGCGGGGCAAAGAAGATTGTCCCTCTTCCCTCGAAAAGAGAGACAAACGAGAAAGGAGTGTTTTCATAGGATACCGCTCGCAGTGTGCGCACCCCGCTCTCTCGAGAGCAGAGCGCGCGTGCTCTTCACCCAGACAACGAACACATTGGTCGTGAGTGTCACCAGGTGTGAGACATCTCTCACACAGGTCAGCACACTTCCTATAATTTCCAGCCATTTTTGTTAGTTACTCACAGTTTTGTTCAGTGAAACAGTCCCTGAAGATGAAAAGAGAATGACATGTTCTCTGGGCGTCCCTTTTATACTTCCTGGATGCGCTAGAGCATGACGTCATGGCTGACGCCGGCCAGTACGATTGTCGTGTTTATACAGTGTTTCAGTCATCAGTCACGCTGAGGCGTACGTGGGAGTTCCCTTTCGAAAGGGAACCCTGTATTTCCCTGCCATGCGGTTTCATGTTACAAAGGCTTTGAAAACATATGTCTGTGAGTAATTTAGTTAAGTATTTTTGATTGTTAATAAAGTAAAATACAAGTATAATTGTATTTCTAAAGAAGATAAAATTGCAGAGCTGATTTGTTTGGCCATCTGTATAGTATTATTTGGCCAAATGTACACCTTCATTATGTTATAATCTGAATGTAACAATTGAATTATGATGTAAAAACACATTATTTGACATTTTCTTTATTGTATGTTCAGTTTTACAGTGCTTCCTTCCAGTAAATCACACTCAAACGAAGCCGACGCGAAGCAGCCTGAAGGGGATGTATTCGTTATAACAACCGCCTCTAATGACTACCTACCAAATAAATAACAGACCGCATTCTACATTAGAATTCAACCAAGCCATGTAATAATTATTAATAATTACACTATAATTGTTTCATAAGCGCATATATTTATTCAACACCAGAATGAGGCAAAGCCTAGTGCAAGCAGTGATCCAGATAATGATGACACTCATACGGGACTGCTTATATTATTCCACCATCTGTACACACATGTAAGGTGTGTGTGTGTGTGTGTGTGTGTGTGTGTGTGTGTTTGTGTGTGGAGTATGATATCCTACTTGCATAGCATAACTTAACGTAGCGGTCAAACCCTGTGTGCACCTTCCCTGCAGCAACACCTGTTCCCTGAAAGAAGGGTTCCACCTATATTCTAGAACCACTTACCCAAGAGAGACCCCTACTGGACACACACGTACATGACAGAGTTTACAATACAGACAAAATGGCTCTTACAAGTAGTTTACTGCGAGTATACTTCAAAGTGTACTTTCATAAACAATTTGTTTTTACTACTAGCATTAAAATAGTAAACTAGTAGTATACTTATAAGTTCACTTGTAGTACAGATGCAGTACAAAATGAGAAATGTAGTTGTGAACTAGTTGTGCACTTAAAGTTTACAACTGTTCCACTTATAGTAGTGGAGAGCGGCACAAGCTAACGCTTGTGTTGTCTTATGTTAATTTTTCATGTGAAATTAAGGTGGGAAAACATAAATACTCTGAACCAAAAGTAGATTTACACAAACTGAGAAAGTCAAAAAGCTGAAACTGGGCCAGTTTACACCCGAGCAGTATTGAAATAGTACACTTACAAGTTTGTTGACATTAGTATGCTCACTACATAAAGTATACTTTAACGTTACTTAAAGTCCGCGTGAACCGGAAGTTGCAAATGACTTTTCTCCAGTGCTGTGACGTATTTCCCAGTGAAAAGGAATATTGAACAGAGGGCAGGGTTTTACTCTAGCGCTCCTCCTCTCCATCTCTCGCTCATTACAGACTAACGATTTGAGGGGAGTGGTTAAGCGTTTCTCAAACCAAGCCGTCAAACCTACGTCATCAGAGAAGGTCCTCCAAGACAGAGGGGAGGGGCATTTTCAGATTTTGATTAAAGATTACGAAGCCAAAAAAAAATTTTCTGTGTTTTAACTTGCACGGATTAATTGTTCACCACAAGACTAATAATATGCGCTAACAAAGTAAATAGGGTCCATTTTGATTTCATGCCGACTTTAAGTATACTTCATAAAATGAACTATCCGTAAGGGATATCAGTCATGTGATCATCACGGCCCAATCACAGCCACCGTACTGATACTCAGATCAACAGCACTCTTACTCATGAGATATGGATTAAATATTGGAAACATGATGAAAGCAGGAAGATCCAGATCTACAGGAGTGACGTTTACTGAATATTGACTGGTAAGATCCTCAGAGAGCCAGAAAAAACACAACAGAAGAATGGAAAGAGTGTGTGAGTGAAGGTGGTTGTGAATGTGTGTAGATGTGTGTTAGTTACAGGATCAGAGAATGACACCGTTCCTCCGTCATAGTCCAGATTCACTCTCACACGATCAAGCTTCTGATTAACAAGAAAACCTCCTATCCATCCGTACGACACACTCCAGACATCAGTGTCGAAGAAAACACGTCCCTTCCTCTGGTTTGATGCTGTAGTTACTCCAAGAGTCCAGACTGAACTCTCTTTAACCTCCACATCCCAGCAGTGTGTTCCTGAGTTAAAACCCTCTGAACCCAGAACACAGAGACAGTCATATCTATCTATCTATCTATCTATCTATCTATCTATCTATCTATCTATCTATCTATCTATCTATCTATCTATCTATCTATCAGTGTGTCATGAAGAACCTTTAACTCTCCAGCTCAGATCTCCTGCAGTCAGACTCACTGTTTTGGACGATGTCCTGCATCTTCTTCCAGACTCTGAACGGCAGGTTGCCCAAGTATCGTGCCACATGAATCAAAGCTCCAGAAGCCATATGTGGATCCGGCTGTGAGCTCTGGACTCTGGAAGAACATTCAGGAGTCAGAACTGCAGTGGCTTTGGATCAGAACCAGAGAGACCAGAGACAGGAGCAGATCACTCACCTTTCCATTGAGACTGGAAACTCCTGCAGAACAAACACACCATTTATCATCAACAACTCAATCAATCAAGCAATAATCAACCAATGATCTGAAATCAGACCTTCAGAAAGCAGACGTCATTGGCTTTCATCATCTCCTCCATGTCTTTGATTGTGTGTGAAAGAGCTGAGATGTGTGTGTTCATCTCCTCCAGCTTCTCCTTCATCATCTGCTTCTTCTGCTCCTCTTCCTCCCTCAGTGCAGTGACTGTAGCTTCTTCTTCATCTCTGAGAAACTGATGAAGCTTCTCAAACTGCTGTTTAATCTGACGCTCTGTGTGCTCAGCTTGAGACTGAAATCACATCACATTCACTTCAATCATCTCAATCGACACACATCAACACTTCACATCATTCATATCAGGGATAAACTCAGATACCCGACATAGAACGGATCCAGAAGCAGACTGATGCTCGTCATTTACAGAAATAATCAACTGGAGTCCATTATATTAAATATATCAAATCATAACTGTATAAAGTGATAGTATACATGATTCTTGATTCTGTTTCCTCACCTTGATATGTTGAACTGTTTTCTCAAACTCTCCTTTCATTTTTTATTGCGTTTAAGTTTCTCTTGTAAGGACTTTAGTGCTGTATTGAGTTCCTTCTAGAATTAAACAAAAAACACCAGATTACAGTGAAGAAGAGAAGACAATACAGTGATATTGAATGTAGTCAATACAATACAATGATTGAAATAGTATTTGCCCCCATCCTGATTTCTTCTATTTTTGTGCACATCTCATACTAAATTCAGAATACTAGATACAGAAATTTAAACCTACTATAAAACAAAGGCAGCTTGAGTAAACACAAAGTACAGTTTGTAAAATGTTATTTATTTAAGTAAAAAGTTATCCAATAGCAACAAGGCCTGTGTGAAAATGTATTTGCCCCTGTAGTTACTAATCCCTCAAATATATGAAATGTATTTATAATGTGGTTCAGCTGGACTAAACACAACCAGTCCTGATTACTGCAGTCATGTTCAATCAAATCAGCACTTAAATAGGACTTTTCCAACAGCATCAAGCTGGTAAAATGTCTTAAAGTGCCTCTATTATGTTTTTTCCTCCGAACATTCCCTTTCAGAATCTCTGATCTTCAGTCTGTAAGTTGAAGCTCAAGCAGCAAGAAAGTGATTCAAAGCACAGGAGTAAATCCACCTCTGAACAGCTCAAGAAAGCAGTTCAAGTTTTAGTTTGTCCTCGTCAAAGTCCTGACTTGAACCCAATTAAGATGATGTGGCAGAACCTTAAACAGGCAGTTCATGCTTGAAAACCCTCCAATATGGCTGAACTAAAGCAGTTCTGCAAAGAAAACACAGTTATCACAAGCGTTCGGCTGCAGTTATTGCTGCTAAAGGGGGTGATTAGTTTTTCACATGGGTGATAGGTGTTGAAAACTGTATTCTTTGTTTACTCAGTTTGCCTGTGTTTTATGTTGTATTTTGTTTTAAGTTTTAAATAAAAAATTATTTAAATTAGTATGAGACACAAAAACAGAAGAAATCAGGATAAGGGTAAATACTTTTTCACAGCACAGTAAATGTTATACAAAGTTGAGTAAAATGTGTGTACTCATTGAGTATGGGTTCCCATATTTGGCCTTCACATGTCACTTTCACTTTCACTTACATGTGAAACGAAACATTTGTCTTACCTTATATGATGAAACCACGTCACTGATGGGTCTGACTGTTTGATTGTCATGTTGTTTTGAATCTCTGCACACTATACACACAGGCTGTTTGTCCTCCAGACAGAAGAGTTTGAGTTTCTCACTGTGTAAACTGCAGATCTCCTCAGATCCTGATGAACGAGTCTCATTTCTCTCCTTCAGGATTGATTCGCACATGTTTTTTAACGCCAGATTATATGGAGGATTGTCTCTTGAGGATCTTCTCCTGCAGACAGGACACTCCTGAGTTTTCTTGGTTCTCCAGAACTGTTGAAGACACTCTTTACAGATACTGTGACTACATGATAAAAGAACTGGAGCCTTGAAGTTCCCCTTCAAGGGAACTCGCACTGCGTCATCGTCGTGACGACACTAGGGGAACCCCCCTAGCGTAGCGCATCTGAAGCATGAATGAAATCTGTCCAATCCTGATTGGTGCTGCGTCATGACGTAGTAGATGACGGCATAACCGGAAGATACAAAGGGACGCTGGCACAAACACACGTTAGCTTTTTGCTCTTCAGCTAAAGCGCTCTGTGTTTTTGTCAGTCCTATTTGGTGTTGTCTGTCCTTATACAGTTCACAAGCATTTTATAAGCATGGCAAGCGAGTAGTTTAGAAGGTGTGTGCATCCGTGTCCGCGCTATCTTTCGGGCTCGGACACACACCAGCTGTGTGTGCACTGTCTTGGCATGCAGCACGCTTGAGAGCCGCCTGTAGCGAGTGCGAGAAGCTGCCGGCTCGCTGTGTTTGATCAGCACGGCCAGGCTCGCGAGCCCCGCAGTTCTGGGCCCGCCGCTGCCGAGGCAGCGCGGCGCCGCAGATCGTGGGGCTCACAGATGGATCTATCAGGGGGACATGGGACTGCTACGGCATCTTCCCAGTCCTCGTCTGAAGATTCAGACGTTCTCCCGCCCCGTGTGGAAGCCCGCGAAGCAGCTTCTTCCTGCGAGGCGGAGGACCCGATGCTACAATTGTCTGGCTCTGAGGAGTCCGATGATTTAGGCATCGAGGCGGGTGATGTGGGGCTCGAGAGCACGCAAACGCCACCTCACGCACCCGCTCAAGAGGAGCTTGTGGAGGTTTTGACGCGCACTGTGGCCAAGCTTAACATTGATTGGCCACAAGAAGAACCTCAAATCCAGCCGCCTAGTAAGCTGGATGAGAGGTTTTTCAAGCGCAAATCTCAACCTCCACGCCGGGGTCTTCCATTCTTCCCTGACTTGCACAATGAGTTGTGCAAGTCATGGGACAAACCATACTCAGCCAGGCTCTCCAACCCCCCAGTACTTGATTTTGCTAACGTATTGGGGGCGGCTGAGTGTGGTTATGGGACAATGCCTCGGGTGGAGGAGGCTCTCGCGAGCTACCTTTCTCCCGAGGCCGCATCGTCCCTTAAGGCCCCGGTACTGCCCACTAAGCCGTGCCGCGATACATCAGCGCTGATGGGCAGGGCTTACATGGCGGCCGGGCGGGCTGGTGGCTGTCTGCACACTATGGCCGTGTTGCAGGCCTACCAGGCCGACCTCCTCAAGGAGCTGGATGAGGGCCAGGGTCCCTCTCCAGAAGATATTCTGGAGCTCAGGAAGCCCACCGATTTGTCTCTCCGCATCACCAAGGAGACGGCCGATGCTCCATGGCTGGTTTGGTGTGTGTGAAGAGACATTTGTGGCTGAATTTGTCGGGGATGAAAGAGAAGGAGAAACATTTTTTCTTAGATTCCCCGATCTCGCCTTCTGGCCTTTTCGGCGGCGCGGTTGATACCGTCGTCGGAAGGTTTCAGGAGGTGAGAAAACAGTCGGCGGCCTTCCAGCAATATCTCCCCCGTCGCTCCGGCTCCTCGAGGAAGGCTGCCTCTAAAGGGCAGCCTCGGCCGTCTACCAGCTCCTCGCACCGACAGGTGCAAAAAGAGAGTGTCGCCGCCCGCGCCCCTCCCGAGGGAGCCTGGCAAAGGAGGCGGCGCTCTCGAGGTAAGCCTTCGGAGCCTAAGGTCGATCTGAGGACTGTCCTTCAGGCAAAGAAGGCTTCCTCTTAGCAGTCCGAGTTGCGGCCGGACCGCTGAGAGCTGTCCCTCCCGGGGTGGAGCGATTGAGGTCGCCTCCCCGCCGGATCTCGCGGGAAATCAGTGCTGTGTTCCCGCCGTCCAGTACGCTTCGGGCCACACTGATTTCCCGCGCACGCACGCCGCTCCAACCGCCTCTAGAAAGACCTGCGGCTGGGCAGCGAACGCGTCCGCACACCGAAAATTATTCTCGACTGCTCCCTGCCGGTCAGCCACTTCAGGGTGTCGGGAACGAGGCTCGGTTGACACCCGAGGCCAGCCTCGAGAGGCTGGTTCCCTTAGTAGATTATCTTGGCGCATGGTCATGCCTTCCGAATATATCTGCGTGGGCCCTGCGTACTGTAGAGCTGGGTTACAGACTGCAGTTCAGCTCCCCTCCCCCGAAGTTCAACGGGGTGGTCTGGACTGTGGTTGGCCCAGAGCAGGTTAATATTAGCCAAGTCGTACGATATGGCAGTTCGGCATTGAGATGTCGTTCTGGCCCATATCAGGTGCTTGGGGCTGAGACTCAACACAAAGAAGAGCGTGTTGACGCCCTCCCAGAGGACTACGTTCCTGGGATTGGTGTGGGACTCCACGACGATGCGGGCACAAATGTCTCCCGCGCGCGTGGAGTCCATACGGGCGATGGTCTCCAGAGCGAAGCTAGGCCACAACCTCACTGTGAAGCAGTTTCAGAGACTGCTGGGGCTCATGGCAGCAGCGTCCAACGTCATACCTTTTGGCCTGCTACACATGAGACCCCTACAGTGGTGGTTGAGAGCCAAGGGGTTTTCCCCGAGGGGAAATCCGTTCCGTATGATCAGGGTAACGCGCAGATGCCTTCGTTCCCTTGTCATATGGAGGAAACCTTGGTTCCTTTCCCAGGGACCAGTGCTGGGAGCATCATGTTGTCGGAAAACCGTTTCAACAGATGCCTCCCTCACGGGTTGGGGCGCGGTCATGGACGGCCGCTTTGTGAGAGGTCTGTGGGAGACCCGGTATTCTTCCTGGCACATAAATTGTCTGGAAATGCTGGCAGTCTACAAAGCTCTAAGGAGCTTTTTCCCGGACCTCCGCGGTCACCATGTCCTGATACGCTCAGACAACACTTCTGTAGTCGCGTATCTGAATCATCAGGGGGGTCTGAGGTCGCGCCCTCTATGCAGACTGGCGCACCAGATCCTTCTGTGGTCCCAGGAGAAACTGTCATCTCTCAGAGCGATGTACGTCCCCGGGGACCAAAATCAGGGAGCAGACGTCCTGTCGAGGCAGGGGCTGAGGCCCGGGGAGTGGCGACTCCACCCCGAGGTGGTGGAAGCCATGTGCGTGAGATTCGGCCCAGTGGAAGTGGATCTGTTCGCGTCTCAAGAGACGTCCCACTGTCCACTGTGGTTCTCTCTCAGGCATCCAGCTCCGCTGGGGCTGGACGCTATGATGCAGACGTGGCCGAGGCTGCGTCTGTAGGCATTTCCCCCGATCGCTCTGCTCCCATCTGGTTGTACGTTTCCTCCATGGGGCACGGAGGATGAGGCCTGCGGCTCGACTCCAGAGTCCCAACTTGGGACCTGGCAGTGGTACTTGAAGGGTTGGCTGAGGCCCCCTTTGAGCCACTAGAGTCGGCTGAGGCAAAGAACCTGACCCTTAAGGTGGCCTTTCTCCTTGCTATCACTTCTCTGAGGAGAGTGGGTGATCTCCAGGCCTTGACTATAACGCCAACTTGCCTGGAGTTTGCCCCTGGCGGAGTTAAGGCCATCTTACATCCTAGACCGGGCTATGTGCCCAAGGTGCCATCGAATGTGGCATGGTCAGTGGTTCTTCAGGCCTTCTATCCTCCGCCTCATGGAACAGCGGAAGAGGGGAGACTTCACCTGCTCTGCCCAGTCAGAGCCTTGAGGGTTTATTTGGAGAAGTCTTCTCAATGGAGGAAGTCAGACCAGTTATTGGTGTGCTTTGGTTCACCCAAAAAAGGGCTGCCTGCATCTAAACCAGGGGTGGGGAACCTTTTTCCTATCAAGGGCCATTTACAATTTTTTAACATTCTTTAAGGGCCATTGTAATGAGCAGGGGCGTTTCTAGGTTTTAAAAACATCAGGGGCTGAGCCCGAAACATCAGGGGCTGGGGGTGGGTAACAAGATAACATGATTCGATACAGAGAATAATGTATATTTTAGGCCTATATGCAGGAGGGCAGACTGGTTAAAAAATTCAGTCCTGGCACTGTAGCCACACCAGCCCATATTACCACACAGACACACACATTCAAATGTGAAAATTTTGATTTCTTGGACCTACATATGTGCATTTTAACCCTCTGGACTTCTTCGTAAAATAGTCACACTTAGCTTCCTCCCGCCCGAAAACAGGCGAAGCCTTAAAAATTTACTTTACTTTTTGCCAGGATAACCAATCAAATATATTTTTTGTTCTATAATGTTTTCTGATTATTATTTATGAATATATTATGAATTTGTAATGAAACTTTGCATTAATTATATAATTTTTATGAGCTATTTTTTCCATTAGAATTAATATATATATATATATATATATATATATATATATATATATATATATATATATATATATATATATATATATATTATTATTTTATTTTTATTTTATTTTTTTTCAATAAATGCAACATTTCACATCAAAATAGAGTGCAGGCCTAAAAAAAATTTTTTTTTCAAGTGAGAAGAGCGCCATCTACTGGCTTCAAAATGTATTAATTTGTGTCATGTCCTATAACCGCCTATAGGCGGCCTATAGCTTTTTTATTTATTTAATTGATTTATTTCCATTCGGAAATATTTTTTTTTATTACTAAGCAACCACTGAATGGAACAACACAAATTATATATCATTTTAAAGCTTAGGATCTCAGCTTTTTAATGCATCTAATTACATTTATTAAAGGGTTAGTTCACCCAAAAATGAAAATTCTGTCAGTAATTACTCACCCTCATGTTGTTCCAACCAAGTAAGTCTTTCGTTCATCTTCGGAACACAAATTAAGATATTTTTGATGAAATCTGACAGAATTTTGACTCCTCCATAGGCTTCCAGTGTGACCGAAACTCACCGGCCCAGAATAGTTATTAAAACATCGTTAAAATAGTCCAAGTAACTACAGTGGCACTACATTAAGTTTATCATGCGACAAGAATACTTTTTGTGCACAAAAACAAACAAAAATAACGACTTTATTCTACTTTTCATTTCCTTCTCTCTGGGCCTCGTAGTGTTTTTGCGCTGCGCGTCTGTGTTGCACGTCATCACGCAACACACACATGACCGGCGTCGACCAATAGTGAGCCTACGTGGTGACGTGTAACACAGACGCGCTGCGCAAAAACACTACGCGAACCAACTAGAGGTCGAGAGAGAAGGAAATGAATAGTGGAATAAAGTCGTTATTTTTGTTTGTTTTTGCGCACAAAAAGTATTCTCGTCGCTTGATATACTTAAGATTGAGCCACTGGAGTCACTTGGACTATATTAACGATCTCTTTAATAACTTTTCTGGGCCAGCAAGTTTCGGTCACATAGAAGCCTATGGAGGAGTGAAACATGGCTCAGATTTCATCAAAAATAGCTTAATTTGTGTTCCGAAGATGAACGAAGGTCTTACGTGGTTGGAACAACATGAGGGTGAGTAATTACTGACAGAATTTTAATTTTTGGGTGAACTAACCCTTTAACTCCTAACGAGTGCTGAGTAATCCCTCTAAAACCGAGTGTACCGCCAGCAGGCGCCACCTAGCTGCGAAAATATTCTTTACCATATTTTAAAAAAATCTTGCTTTGATTAAAACAAAGTTGATGTCATTTGAAAGCTTAGAGTCTGAACTTTACAGTGAATGTATCCACTTTGAAAAACTCTTAAGTATTGCTGAGTTATTTGCTGATAAATAGAATTTCTTTTTTTTTCATAATCTATAAAATAATGTACTGCAATGTGTCAAAAACATCATACAGCTCATGAAACATTCTCAGATAATTCAAAATGGCACTTCATTTTTTACAGCATTTTTTTTACAATTAAAATGAGCCCAAAATTAACATAATCTATTGCTTTTATGACAAGATATTCTTCATGGAGAAAAAATTGCCCATGAGGGGGTGTCAAAGACTGTACAAAAAGGCTGTCTCTTTTCCAAATGCTGTAACTTTTGATTCCTTTATCCAAAAATTATAATGTTTTTATCCAGATGCAGCTAACATGTAGGGGGACTTCACTAAAAAAGAATTTTCCTCCTACCTTATTTCCTTCCTGAGTTATTCCATGACAAATAAGAAAGATATGCAAAATCATAATAAAAATTATATATATATATATTGTCTTTTATCCGCTGTTTCTTGGCAGGACAATGTCCAAATGTAATGTAATTTATATTTTCAAAAAATTTAAAAAGAGTTCTTTCAAACGATACCTACCTTTTGACTCTCCTTGCTATATTTTTGGAGTTATTATGATTATATAATTTTTATATAGTTTGGGGCAAAATTTGCTGTTTCAGTCTTACCAGTTCATTTCTCTGTGTGTGTGTGTGTGTGTGTGTGTGTTTGTGTGTGTGGGGGTGTGTGTGTGTGTGTGTGGGGGGGTGTCTTATTTGCACTCTTGATGTTTCAGAGTGTCACCCCTTCATTGCTGTACACTTTTTTTCAGCACAGTGGCTGATCTGTAGCTTGTACCACCAAAAGTTTCTCTGAGTTATCCTATTTTTTCGTATTTCCCATTCATTTCCTATGTCGCCCGTTTTCGAGCGGGAGGAAGCTAAGTGTGACTTTTTTTTACGACCCTTTAACATATCAGAATCATCTCCTTGATTTTTTTGTGTGTTCGTATAGGTAATAAAGCAAAAGTCACCAAGTTTCACCCCCATCCGACACAGTAAAGTCCATGCCTGGTCCTCCGCTGTCTTCGTTCCGATCCTTTTATGCGCCCCGAAGCTGATCAGTGAGAAACTTGAAACCGGTATGGCGCGCGCGCCTCCGAAGCTCATCCGTGAGAAACTTGAAACCGGTATGGCGCGCGCGCCTCCGAAGCTCATCCGTGAGAAACTTGAAACCGGTACGGCACGCGCGCCTCCGAAGCTCATCCGTGAGAAACTTGAAACCGGTATGGCGCGCGCGCCTCCGAAGCTCATCCGTGAGAAACTTGAAACCGGTATGGCGCGCGCGCCTCCGAAGCTCATCCGTGAGAAACTTGAAACCGATGCGGTGCGCAGGTAGCTTCAGGAGATTTGCGAGGCGGCCGGGTGGGCCACCCCGCACACCTTCATACGTTTTTACAGTCTGCAACTCCCTGTGACGCCTGGCGCTAGAGTGCTCGCGTCCTAAGTGTGCCTGGTCTCCCAGCTTCACACTAGGGCGGGCGTGATTACGGTGTAGCATAGTGGGCATTACGTTCCCCTAGTGTCGTCACCTCGCAGTGCGAGTTCCCTCGAAGGGGAACGTCTCGGGTTATGACTGTAACCCTTGTTCCCCGAGAAGGGAACGAGACACTGCATCTCGTCGCTACACCTATCACGGGCAGAGCGCTTGCTTCATCGCAAAGGAGCTAACGTGTGTTTGTGCCAGCGTCCCTTTGTATCTTCCGGTTATGCCGTCATCTACTACGTCATGACGCAGAACCAATCAGGATTGGACAGATTTCATTCATGCTTCAGATGCGCTACGCTAAGGGCGTTCCCCTAGTGTTGTCACGACGGCAACGCAGTGTTTCGTTCCCTTCTCGGGGAACAAGGGTTACAGTCGTAACCCGAGACGATTTCACAGCACACGGGACAAGAAAGCTCTTCAGCAGAGACATTTAGTGAAGCCATTTTTACCGTTTGAGCTCCAGCAACATTAACTTTATTGTCACTTTCTGAACGACAGGTTTAAAAACTCAGAGAATCACAGCGATCTGCTGTCTGTTCAGAAACAAATCCTTCTTGAAAGTGTTTGTCTTCATTCTCCACTGATCACTGCTTCATTATTGCTTTTGTCGAGAGAGAAGAGAGTCAGCATGACAGAAAAGAGAAATAAGTCAGTCTATTCCTGGTAAGTGTTGAAAGAGGGTGGAGTTTATGAGGGTTAAATAAAACTGCAAAAACAAGTGTGTGTGTGTGTGTGTTCACTGCTCACTGCTCCTAAATGTGTGTGCACTAATTCTGAGTATGGGTTTAGGATTTCTTCAGGTTAAATTTGAACAAAACTTGCATTGAAACTTTCGCAGGTATAATGGTATAAAACCATTAATCAAACACTAAAGAACAAAGAAAAACAAACAAATATTGACAATAAAAAATACTCAAAGACACTTTATTTGTGTGTTTTATTTATTGCTCTTTATTTGTACATAGTTTAAGTATCCAATGACTTATCTGAGTTTTATTTGTTTAATAAATCCTTTTGTTATTTAATCCATTTTGTAACTCTTCATCATCATCATTGGACTAAACTGTTACATGTCAATTCACAGCTGCTCTTGTTTCACTGTTTTTACAGTTATGCTGTGTTTTATTGTAGTTGATTTACAGTAGGCTACTCTTGTTAATTTACAGGCTTGCTGGCAACCAAAATTTACTGTACATTTTACAGCAATTTTTTACAATGTGGTATCATATTTGTATGTGGATGTTGGTCAAGTTACTTGGAAAAAGTAATTAGTTACTGATTACTGATTACTTCTCCAAGAAAGTAATCCAGTTACTTTACTGATTACTTATTTTCAAAAGTAATTAGTTACTTTACTAGTTACTTTACTAGTTACTTTTCAAACACATGATGCACGAAATGAATACGCTATAAAGCAATATACCTTTCTGCTTAATTATATTCTTTCTGCATATTCCATCATCTAAAATTGAATTAAATGAAACATTCTTTTTTAAAACTTGTTTTATTAGTTTCAGTATTTTAACTTTATGCACATTGCATCAATGACTCACTCATTAAGATGGTCTCCTGCCGCCTCCTACTGGCGGTTTATTTTTAAATTATTTCTATGCATAAATAATATTTCTTATTTGTATATTCAAAAAATATTTTAAATAATCTCATTACATTATTTAATGCAGTTTATTTGATTGGTAACAGCCCTTTAGCATCTTATTATTCTATTGTAATTTATTGATCAAATTTAAGAATTTTAAATCAAAGATGAAGCAAACGATTAGGGAAAAATGCCCTTTATAAAGGTTACAATATCATAAATATGCCGATTTATATATGTTAAAGCTGACTGAACTGATGAGAATACTGATTCGGAATAAATTATATTTACAACACACACAAAAAAATCTAATTTTTTTCCTGTTCTAACAAATGTTTTTACTCGGACAAGTGAATGACCGACTGAAGGACAAATGAAAAGGCTTAAATGTTGAGCCCTGGTATATATTTTTTATTATTATTCATTTATTTACCCATAAACCTGGCTTTAGGAAGCCATAAGTTACAGTGGCAAGAATAACTTTGTGAAACCTTTGGGGGTGGTGGACAGGGTTTACATTAAGACAGGAGTTTGCCTTAATCTAGTTGATCATGCATTTCTTTTCTTTTATTCCACAGCTGATGTGTGCAGTTTTTTATTGCTTGCATTAAAATAATTTTCTCTTGATTTGTTTTTTAATTGCAGTCTTTTTCTTCTGCCATTCATGCTTATCAGCTCCATGCAATCTTAAGTTTTTCTTGGTTCAGCTGCACACAGTCTGAAAAGGTTTTTTGGCAGTTTGCTAAAATAAAAGACCCATCCTTAGAGCTGTTGACTTTTCTACCTTGGGAAAGAACGTTAAACAAACAACTTAAAAGGCATGACAAATCATGACATAAGACTGACATCACTCACAACGTACCAATGCATTATTCCTCATGAACAAATATAACGTCTGATGTTTGCACGTGCATACAGTTTACCATTACGACATCGTTCATGAATAAACATGACGTCTGAACACGGACAAACGATGCGTGTTGACGCGTCAAAATTCACGCGCTTCGACTTTCGCGTTGTGAAAGACTTTTGAACGCGATCGCTTGCCATAGTGTTTACCACTGACTTCGCGGCGCTCATGTCATTGTCACTCACGAGTCACGGCTCACGTCGCGAGACAGTCTCGCAGTATAACGCAGTAACGCAACCTGCTTACGGGGAAGTAACAGTAATCTAATTACTGTTTTTGCAATTGTAATCCCTTACTTTACTCGTTACTTGAAAAAAGTAATCGGATTACAGTAACGCGTTACTTCTAACGCGTTACTGCCCATCAGTGGATACAAGTACTTCAATTGTTTGTGATGGTCAACAATCAAGTGCTTCGAATAAACCATCATGCTGTGAGTGAGACAAGGCAAAGAGAAAATGTCACAGGTCGGGGTGGAGCGCCAGCGGGCCGCCCACCCCTCCGCCCGCGTGCCGCCCCTGAGGAGCTAACCGTGGACACAAAGGAGGCAGACACAGAATTAAAAATAAATATTCTTTATTAAATAATAAAAACAATATAAAGTCCCTTCAGCATCCTCTTTTCTTCGGGAGCAAGTTCTTCCAGCATCAGCAGGCTCTTCCAGCATCAGCCGGCTCTTCACTAGCCTCAGGCTCTTCCAGCATTAACAGGCTCTTCCAGCATCAGCAGGCTCTTCCAGCATTAGCAGGCCCTTCCGGCATTAGCCGGCTCTAGCATCAGCAGGCCCTTCCAGCGTTAGCCGGCTCTTCACTAGCCTCAGGCTCTTCCAGCATTAACAGGCTCTTCCAGCATCAGCAGGCTCTTCCAGCATTAGCAGGCCCT
Organism: Rutilus rutilus; assembly: GCF_951802725.1. NCBI lineage: Eukaryota > Metazoa > Chordata > Actinopteri > Cypriniformes > Leuciscidae > Rutilus > Rutilus rutilus. The sequence goes on from NC_140226.1 coordinate 1,486,871, forward strand.
TCCGGCATTAGCCGGCTCTTCACTAGCCTCAGGCTCTTCCAGCATTAACGGGCTCTTCCAGCATCAACAGGCCCCTCCAGCATTAGCCGGCTCTTCACTAGCCTCAGGCAGAGAGTGGAAGATACATGTAACTCACAGCGTTAGCAGGTTCTTCACTGGACTCAAGCAGAGAATGGATACATGTAACTCACAGCGTTAGCAGAGTCTTCACTGGACTCAAGCAGAGAATGGATACATGTAACTCACAGCGTTAGCAGAGTCTTCACTGGACTCAGGCAGAGAGAGGAATGGATACGTGTAACTCACAGCGTTAGCAGGTTCTTCACTGGACTCAGGCAGAGAATGGATACATGTAACTCACAGCGTTAGCAGAGTCTTCACTGGACTCAGGCAGAGAGAGGAATGGATACGTGTAACTCACAGCGTTAGCAGGTTCTTCACTGGACTCAGGCAGAGAATGGATACATGTAACTCACAGCGTTAGCAGGTTCTTCACTGGACTCAGGCAGAGAATGGATACATGTAACTCACAGCGTTAGCAGGGTCACTGGACTCAGGCAGAGAATGGATACATGTAACTCACAGCGTTAGCAGGGTCTTCACTGGACTCAGGCAGAGAATGGATACATGTAACTCACAGCGTTAGCAGAGTCTTCACTGGACTCAGGCAGAGAGAGGAATGGATACGTGTAACTCACAGCGTTAGCAGGTTCTTCACTGGACTCAGGCAGAGAATGGATACATGTAACTCACAGCGTTAGCAGGGTCACTGGACTCAGGCAGAGAATGGATACATGTAACTCACAGCGTTAGCAGGGTCTTCACTGGACTCAGGCAGAGAATGGATACATGTAACTCACAGCGTTTGCAGGTTCTTCACTGGACTCAGGCAGAGAGAGGAATGGATACGTGTAACTCACAGCGTTTGCAGGTTCTTCACTGGACTCAGGCAGAGAATGGATACATGTAACTCACAGCGTTTGCAGGTTCTTCACTGGACTCAGGCAGAGAGAGGAATGGATACGTGTAACTCACAGCGTTTGCAGGTTCTTCACTGGACTCAGAGAATGGATACATGTAACTCACAGCGTTAGCAGGGTCTTCACTGGACTCAGGCAGAGAATGGATACATGTAACTCACAGCGTTAGCAGGGTCTTCACTGGACTCAGACAGAGAGAGGAATAGACACGTGTAACTCACAGCATTAGCAGGCTCTTCACTGGACTCAGACAGAGAGAGGAATAGACACGTGTAACTCACAGCGTTTGCAGGTTCTTCACTGGACTCAGGCTGAGAGAGGAATGGATACGTGTAACTCACAGCGTTTGCAGGTTCTTCACTGGACTCAGAGAATGGATACATGTAACTCACAGCGTTAGCAGGGTCTTCACTGGACTCAGGCAGAGAATGGATACATGTAACTCACAGCGTTTGCAGGTTCTTCACTGGACTCAGGCAGAGAATGGATACATGTAACTCACAGCGTTTGCAGGTTCTTCACTGGACTCAGGCAGAGAGAGGAATGGATACGTGTAACTCACAGCGTTTGCAGGTTCTTCACTGGACTCAGAGAATGGATACATGTAACTCACAGCGTTAGCAGGGTCTTCACTGGACTCAGGCAGAGAATGGATACATGTAACTCACAGCGTTAGCAGGGTCTTCACTGGACTCAGACAGAGAGAGGAATAGACACGTGTAACTCACAGCGTTAGCAGGGTCTTCACTGGACTCAGACAGAGAGAGGAATAGACACGTGTAACTCACAGCATTAGCAGGCTCTTCGCTGGACTCAGACAGAGGGAGGAATGGACAGCTGTGATTGCGAGTGAACAGCAGAAATAATTCCCACACTCACATTTCCACCACACACTGTAAGGTTTCACTCGTGCTCATTTCCACAATAAAACTGCAATTCAACAGACTCAGTGTACCAAGGCTTCCGCCCGCAATCCAGCCGAAGTTTTCTCTGGCTCTCTCATCTGTCTCTCTCATCTGTCTCTCTCATCTGTCTCTCTCATCTGTCTCTCTCGTCCTCTCTCTCCCGCGGCCTCCCGCCGCGACCGCTCACGTGCTGCGCGCTTCACCTCTCATTCTCGTCGTGTCCCCCTCTGCTCGTGCCTCCCTCTGCTCGTGCCTCTCTCTCCCGCGGCCTCCCGCCGCGACCGCTCACGTGCTGCGCGCTTCACCTCTCATTCTCGTCGTGTCCCCCTTTGCTCGTGCCTCCCTCTGCTCGTGCCTCTCTCTCCCGCGGCCTCCCGCCGCGACCGCGGCCACGGCCGCTCACGTGCTGCGCGCCTCTCTCTCACAACCCCCTGCGGGGAAGAACCACCCTCACTTCTTCTTCTTGCTTTTTTACGGCGGATCGCAGACAGATATGTGCATTACCGCCACCTATCTAGGAAATGGACCATTGACACAACTATAACCTCTATTTACCCGCACAGAGGCTTCATAGAGTTTCATCCGGCGCTGCGTGTTCAGCTCCTCCGTCTACTCTCAGCCCCCATGACAGGTAGAAGAAAAAAAAAAAAAAAAAAACCCTAATTTAAATGCGCTTATTTAACCCAGTATTTCCCAAATATTCTACCATTAGATTTATTATACTCCTATCTGACTTTAATACATTTTGAATAGTGAACTTAACTCCTATATTATTTAATTCCTCCTTCAACTCTTTCCTTTCAACATTATATCTCCTACAGTGCATTACTACATGCTCAACTGTTTCACTAACTTCACATGCCTCACATAAACCTGTTGGACTCTTACCTATTAAATGCAATGTACTATTCAATCTTGTATGTCCCAATCTTAATCTTGTAATCATATTCTCCTCATACCTACACCTACCTGATACTCTTCCTTTACCCACTATTGGCTCTATTTGATGCATATGTCTACCTTTTATTTCATTATCCCAATATTGCTGCCATATTTTCAGAATATTTTTTTTAATAATTGACTTAATTTCTGATCTACTAAATAAAATCGGTATATCTACCACCCTCACTTTCTCTTCCTCTGACTTTTTATACTCTCATGAGCTAGTGTGGCCCCATTCAAACGCTCAGCGCAAATTACCCACACCTGCTGTCAATCCGCCACTAGGTTACCATAGCGACAGGCACTCACCCAGGCTTTGGGACGGTGTTTCACTTCCCAAATCTCAGCGGGGACATTTCTCTAGCAGGGATAGTCCCGGGCTTATTTGTCACCCCGTGACAAAAACATTCATTATTTGAAGTAAAAACAACAACAAAACCCACCAGTTTTTGTGTCCTGGAGTGGGACAGAAAGAGTGTAGCATGACCACCTGAGAGCGGAATGACGTGGACAAAACGTTGGGGACATAACCAGGTCTGGGTCGCAGAAACACCTTCAGAAGACCTGGGGCAAACTCCATGTAAGGCTCACTCATAGAAAGAGCCTGCAGATCCCCCACACGCTTAAGAGAGGCCAATGCTAACAAAAGCGCCACCTTGAGAGTCAGAATCCGGTCTGGAGCTGACCCCAAGGGTTCAAAGGGAGGCTCCAATGGCCCCTCCAAAACAACCAATAAATCCCAGGTGGGGACACTAATAGGACGTGCAAGCCTGCAAGAGACAGATGGTGTCTACCTAGGGGGACCTCGTCTGACTCCCGATAGCCAGTGATAGCTGCGACATAAACCCTCAAAGTAGTTGTAGCCACTCCAGCCACAAACTTATCCTGCAGGAATTCCAGCACTGAACCGACCGGGCAACCAGCTGACTGGGTCCACTGCATGAGTCGAACACCAAGACTCAAAGTTATCAATGATCGCCTGAACATTTGCAGAAAGACCAGACGCCACTGTCGCTAGCGATTGCCCCTGATCCGCCACACCAACAGCCTCCATATCTCAGGTTGATGGTGCCAAATCCAGGCCTGGAGCTGAGACGACAGATCTCTCCTGATAGGAATCTTCCAAGGGGACCCCTCCACCAGGGAGCTCAGCTCCTAAAAACCACGTCTGGGATGGCCAGAATAGGGCTAACCAGAAGGGGGTGGATTGTAATGATAAGAATGTAAATGTGTACCTTGAAATGCAACGTAAGTCGCTTTGGATAAAAATGTCTGCCAAATGCATACATATAAATATAAATATATATTCCACACTCCCTCTCTCTTCAAAGGACAGCAGGGATTAGCTTGACCGGAGGGAATGCATACAGTCTCAAATCCGGCCACAGATGAGCGAAGGCATCTATCCTCAGAGGTGTCAGACAGGGAGAACCAGAGGGGGCACTGCGTCGAGCCCTGCGACACAAAGAGGTCCACTACCTCGCCGAACATGCTCCAAATTTGAGCCACTGTTTGGCGGTGCAACATCCACTTCCCCGACCTGAGCTTCTGTCTCAACTGGAGGTCCGCTGCAACGTTCAAGTCTCTTGGAATGTGAACTGCTCTGAGTGAAAGAAACCTGTCTTGAGCCCAAATGAGGAGGCGGACATGCCTGTCCAGGGTGCGCGACCCCGAGCCTCCCTGGCGATTTTTACGTGGGACACCACTGCCATGTTGTCTGTCCTGACAATGACATGACAACACATTAGGGCAGGAAGTGATCCAGGGCCAGAGAGACGGCTTGCAATTCTCTGCAATTCTCTGCAATTTATGTGCCACGAGAGAGGCTCGCCCGTCCAAACACCATAAGCCGATTTGCCCTCAAAGATCACACCCCAACCAGTCAAAGAGGCATCAGTCGTGACAACCTGGCGATGGCAGACAACGCCCATCTTGACCCCTTGAAGCATAAAGGGGGTGTCTTTCCACCTCCAAAGAGCACGACGGTAAGTGCTCGAGGTGGAAGGCAGACCAAGAAGGGCAGATGCCCCTGAGTTTCATCCACCACAGGAATGGTTTCACATGAATGAGACCCAAAGGCAGCACAGGAGAGACTGCTGCCATGAGCCCCAGAAGCCTGCGACATACACCCACCGCAACATGATGGCCCAGTCTGAAACGGGCCAAGCACGCACAGAGACGGGAAACTGGAGCAGGGGCCAGACAGGCCTGCATCGAGAGAGAATTGAGTTGGACACCCAGGAAAGTCTGCTGAGAAGGAGTTAAAGGTCCCATTCCATGGATTATTTTTATTATTTTATAATGTTTCCAGGGGTGCCCTTATAATGTTAGTGTGTTTTTTAGATCAAAAATTGTTATAATTTAGAAATAAAAGGCATATTTCCTAGCCTGATTTCATTCCCTGGTTTGAACACTCTGTTTGAAGGGGCGTGTCTGCTGTGAGACTTCAGTGTAAACGCCCTCTGCTGTGATTGGCTGACATGCTTGCATATGAAATATCTGGCATTACATGTGGAACTATCTGGAAAACTTTTACTATTACAGCTATTATACGTTTTTACAATTACAGCTATCTGGATTAACGAATCATGAGAAGTTTTTTAAGTATTTAGATCTATTATCACATAAAAGGTTGCAGTGATGAGCACTGAGCAGATGACAGCCTGTTGATCGCGTGAAAGATCTTATCATTGCAACGCAGTTTCTGCACTATCACTAATGATTTCACCAATGCAAACATGAGACATATAAATACAGTAAGAGCTTCGTTGTGCAGTGTAACAGCGTCATTGATTTCATAACGAGTTTTGGCAAGTGTCCAGATAAACTCGCGCTGTGTGATTGATAGCTTGGACGATTGGAAAGGGATTGTTCTTTGATCGCTTTCTGTATATTAATCACAGTTTAAGTAAGATTATTTTCATCCTACTAAAGGCGGGCATACACTGTGCGATGTCTGTGCGATTTCAGCAAGGAACCTACTCACACTGAACGAGTATATCGCATGCGATGTAAAGCCAAAGCTCAGGATTTATGTGCTCACACTGTACGGTCCGAACGTCGAGCTGCGACTTGACTGCTCACACTATACGTGTGAAATATGCGCGAATCAGCGCGATAAATCCTCGTGCCGGGTTGCGCCTATGGACGATATCAGCCTATCCAGAGATATTGTCAAAACAAGCATCAGCTATCAATATCAAGAAGATTTAGCATTTCCAATTTCTATATTAAATTATTAGTAGACTAGTATTATTGTATTATTATTATTATTATTATTATTATTATTATTATTATTATTATTAGGGAAGGCCTAGGCTACTTTTATTATTAAAGTGATAGGCTATTATAATTAAATTGCCACGCAACAATTTCATAGCGCATCACCGCATAACCAACAGTGAGGATAATAAAATATTACATAGAAGCTTACTTCTCCTCATTGAAAATTGTCTAAAACATTTAGGTCGATTACAATGAATTATATACATATAATTAATTATTAACAGTCTATGTCCGACCACTGCAATTCATCAATGAAAATGAAAAACAGCTTTATTTCAAAAACATTTTTTAACAATAAAAGAGGCAAAGTGTACATCGCAGGTGGCTTGGAAGAAGTGAGTAATGGTTAATCCATTTTGCAACACGAACTGGAGGTAAGCAACAGTTATTTGTAGCTTTGAACTACATAACTTAAATAGGCCTATCTCCCTTTTCTTTTTTTTTCTTTTTTTTTTGTTGTTGTTGTTGCTGCAGATGAAACTGTTTTCGCGCAGGCGCAGTGAGGGAAAAAACACTGCATTTAGGGCAATCGGTTCGTATCTCTGCTTCAACTGTGCGATATAGTCACGAGGAGCGACCAAAATTTCTAACATGCCAGAAATTCATCCGACCATCCGATTGCCGGTCGTGAGAGGTTAATCGCCTCTCGTTTCCCCCTGTACACTGCACGAACACTGCACGACAAACGACGCACGACAAAGCTGAAAATCGGCCCGACCCGAAAAAGAGTCGCACGAGTCAGAATTCGGCTCAAAATCGGACGAAAATCGCACAGTGTATGCCCGCCTTTAGAGAAACGATGTGAAGTTGATCGCTACTTCCATATTAAATCACTACTTACCGCTTGCTGGAATATAGTTGAAATAGTCCCCTTCGTCAGTATGAAACGCTGAGAGAAGTCTGCTTGATATTATCCCAGGTTAGAAAAACAGTCCGTGGTGAAATGGACAGAGCAAACTAACAACTTCGAATTAAACTTTTGCGGTATCCGATTATAGATAAACATCAACCACGTCTGTTGACATTTCGCCATCAATACGCCTGTGTTCCTGTGGGCGGAGGTTACGGTTCTAGTGACATCATTAAAGCAGGATGTAGAGGGGTGTAGTCCAATCCAGCCGTTTTTTGTAGTCAACTTCTGTTAAATAAAATATCTCGCTTGGCATTGAACTTTGAGCTTTATAATTTTACAGATATTATTTATACTCTAACAACAACATTACACACTAACTAAAGTTTGAAACATGGGATCACATAGAACGGGACCTTTAAGACATTTTTCTGAGCATTTAACCTAAAATCAGGAGACCAGAGGTGGTGGAGAAGGACATCCTTGTGACGACACACCAACTCTCTGGAATGAGCCAGAATGAGCTAGTCGTCTAGATAATTTAGTACACAGATGCCCTGGAGCCTCAAGGGGGCCAGAGCTACATTCATGCACTTGGAGAACGTCCGCGGAGCCAAAGCTGGACCAAATGGAAGGACCCGATACTGGTGCGAGACAGTGTGACACGCCTGGCAGAAGTCTCTGACTGTGAAGATTGGTCCACAGGGGTCACTGAGGAGGTCTCTTTCACTCCGGGGTCTAGCATAGAGGCTGGAGCATTCGATCTCTGCGGAGCTCCTTGACCACTTCTTGTGTAAGGCCCCCATCCTCATCCATTTCCTTAAGGACGTCCGCTTGGTAGGCCTGAAGAATGGCCATGATTTAAAGCGCCATACCTGCCTGGCCAGCCGCCGGGTAGAATTTGCAGCATTGTGATCTAAAATCGGCATTGCGATCCCCAGGCCTTGGGTTCATGAGGGGCCTCGGCCGCATCATTGACAGCAGAGCGTCGGGGGAGAGCGGGCGGATCTTTATCAAAGCAAGCAAGCCTTGTGTAGTAGTCATAGCTGCCTCGTTAATTTTGGTACAACCCTTGTACAAATGAATGGTAATCACCTAATTAGATACAGGTGCGCCATAGGTGCGTGAGTGTGTATAAGGAAGCTATTGCGTTGTTGGAGTGCGTTGATTGCTGCAAACTTGGACGCTGTTCTTTCGAGTTGTCCCCTTATGGGGATCTTCGAGCTGAGCCACGCATTATTTGGGTATGTTACCATGAAGAAATAAATATTTAATGTGGGGCGAGCTGTTGGCTATATGCATTCTGTTGTTTTTAGTATGCATCCTGGGCTGTTTATCTATCGTGGTCTGACATTGGAAGGGCTGATTTGTTGATAATCAGGTGGGTAAATGATTTGATTTAAGCGGTGGATATCCGCGAAAGGATTTGTTTATATCGTGTTCTCCTCTGTTGTAGCTAAAGAGGCCAAGAGCCGGTAAGATGTCCGTGTGATGACAGCTGATTGGGACTGTGACCGGGCTTCCCCTTCCTTCCTGTTTGGTCTTTGCCTTCGTTGTCTTGAATAGACTACTGTCGTTGCGCGTTGCCACGACGTTCCGTCTTGCCTCAACTCAACTACGCCTGTTTGACCAGCCCACATCAAGTGAACTTGACATCGGGAGATTGTGAGATCCGAGTATTAATCCGTGTGGCCGTTTGGCCACCTCCGCACTGTTTCAACTGGAAGATTGTGTCCGTGGGGTTTGTATGGTTGTGTGGATGATTTCAAAGTTGATGTGAGTTCTTTGAGTGTGTTTGCTTATTGTTGGAAGTGTGTGCGAGCGTGTATATGTACGAGTGTGCGAGCGTGAGAAATAAGTATTAATGGTTGTGAGTTTGCGTGATCTTAAATGCATCGTGTGTGTATTGTTAATGGACAAGGTGGAATGTGATTTGCATCTGTTATTTTGTTGCTTTTGTATTTTTTTGATTAATTTTGTATTTTTCTTTTTCCTTTGTTTATTGATTTGATTTATGATCATTTGATTGTATTTTTCTTTTTCCCTTGTTTGATTTGTGACAATTTGATATTGATTTTGTTAACTTTGTTGGATCGGCTGAGAAGGAGTGCTGACCACTCTAGGTCCAAGTTAATGGGTACCCTTGTTCACTGAGTGATTTGAGTCTTTTGAATTTCCTGTCACTTGAATGCACGTGTGCTTGTGGTGAAGTGAGTACATTACTGTACGTTTGAAGTGCTTGTAGTGAAATGGAATTGGGTAGGTTTGTTATTTCTCCTTGCCATCTGACATGTTATTTTTGATTTTTGTTATTTTCCTTTAGTTTTGATTCTGAAGCCACCATAACCCCTGGTGTATTGAAGTGTGTGTGTGTGTGTGTGTGTGTGTGTGTGTGTGTGTATGTGTCGAGCTTTTAGTCTAGTTATTATAATAAAGTATTATTGTTATTTTTATATATTCACGTCTCTGCTGTGTCTTTGTGGGAACGAACCTGTGTGTCCTTATTGGACCATTATTTCCCTGGGTGAAATTCCCAGGGTGGCGTAGTCGGTGTTGTAATTATAATTGAGTCCAGAATAACGAAACCCACCTCTTCGGTGCTACACTTGCATGGAGAGTTTTAAGCATAAAATTCTCACAAAACTTGCAGCCAGATGCACCCAAAATAGCCTCTAGGGCATGTGACAAGCTGAGGCATTTCACACACTTGCCGTGCGGGTCGTCACTTGCAGTGAAGCGAGAGCACAGAGGCTGGCAATGACGCAAATACATTGAGCTTCACCGAGAGGAGAACGAGAAAGTTCCACAGAATGCGGTCGCTGAAGCACGAAGAGGAAAATGCTAACTAGCACGGACCAGATAAATCCACTTTTTTAGGTAGTGTGTTGATTCAATTAAAAATCAAGCATAGCGTTAGTTCTGGCAGGTCACGTTAGTCAAGCTCGCATCAGCTGACCCTCAGCTGATCCACATCTACCTATAGGAATACAACACCTATCACCGTATACATATATAAGCTCCTTCAGTCAGGGGCGTGTCTAGAGCATTTTCAGTGGGGGGGCCATGCTGGGGCACTGCCTCCAAACGGGGTGGCCGCCAGTGACAAAAAAAAAGAAGCTAAATTCTACAGTAGCCTATATTACGTAAATCCTACTGATTTTATTTTTTTTAACTTGAATAAAGTTACTTGTAAACAAATGTAGTAATAAAGCACATTTTTGATTAATTTAGTTTTTTGTCATCCCTGCATCCATTAAGTTAAATTTGAGAGCCAGTGTTTATTATTTTTTGTGTTTTCATAAAACTAACAAGTTTATAAAATAAATGCAATTTTAATAATGAGCCATTTTAAAAACCCAGAAGCTTCTACGATGTCAACTATTTTCTTTTAATTAGTTTGGCCATTACAATATACAGTAGTTTTATTCACAATCTCTTTCAAATAATAATAATAAAAAAATAAAAACAAATTCCCCCCACTGTAATAATTCAAATGGTTTGGCCAAAACATCAGTGTTTCATTCAGCATTTCTTTCAGACTCATTTACAAAAAAAGCTGAGTAACTCAGAGTTAAAGGGATGGTTCACTTTGAAATAAAATTTTGGTATGTTTTAGCTTACGTATGTTTAAGGGCATTCAAGATGTAGGTGTCTTTTTTTTCCGCAGTAGTTTCAATTTTGATATTTTTAGGTCAAACCGTTCTTGTCTGTCAGTCATATAATGCAGGTCTATGATCACTATCTCAAAGAGCATGCACAATGAAGTCCAAATTAAACAATTCCCCATCGTAAGTACACATTGATGGCCTAAGACACGAAACGAGCGGTTTGTGTGAGAAAAAGAGCAGTATTTATATAGTTTTTACCTCTACACAACCACGTCCAAATGATCTGAGGGCGCACGCGCTTCCTGGTGTGTGACGTGTGCGCGCGTTCTGGCTTAGCTCCGGAAAGAGCCGGACGTGATCTCGGATGTGTACAAGAGGTAAAAAAAACTATATAAATACTGTTCGTTTTCTCACACAAACCGCTCGTTTCGTGTCTTAGGCCATCATTGTGTACTTAAGATGGGTTACTTACTCACAACTTGCGACCGTTGTTTCTCTGGCGCTGCACTTTTTTGAATCGCGAACTTCAGTAGAGTCTATAAACTGATTGGCTGTAAAATGAACCAATCACAAGACATCTTATAGGGGGGGCACCTGGGGTGGCCAATCGAATTTCAGGGGGGGCCGGTGCCCCCCCTGGCCACCACGTAGACCCGCCCCTGCCTTCAGTATTATCAGCAGCTATCGCGTTTCTCAGGAGCAAATTAAATGGCGAAATTCGTCAGGCAAACAACATCATCTCACGAGGAATCGTGCAATCGGGAATTTAGCAAGAGGAATTCATTCCCCACAAGGATTTCACCTCAGATTCATCTTAAACTTGAACACGAGATTTGTCGCATTGATCATAAGTTTCCTGATTTTGAAGTTACCTCAGTCTGCATTGCTGCTGGCATCGCTGCATTATTGTCACAGGACTCGACGTGATTCATTCTCCATTCATCTCTGGAAGTTTTCACAAAGCTAAGCTAAGTTCCTTTTTAATGCTCATTGTTAAAATCTATCAGGGTTTTGGCAACATGCTTGTTGCTAATGCTATACGTGTGGCTTGGGCTATTCTAACTTAGTCGTTTTCATTAAAATTGCTCTTGCTAGGCTTATGCAATCATATTGGCCATGTGCGTTACTATGTGTTGTCATTGGCAACTGATCGCATTGCACACGCTGTGCTTTTAGCGCTATGCAGCGCAGATTCAAGCAGCTGTTTGATATGAATTAACAATTCATGGTGCAAACGGAAATATTCTGCTGTGGCACAGCTTTAAAAGACATAGTAAACAGTCACAATTCAGTTGAGTCACTTTGGACACGCTTGGTCTATCTAATTCTTCGAAACACGTCGTTCTTAAAGCTACAGTGTATTGTATTTTGTAGTGCTTTCATTTTAATATATTTTTTACAGTCTATGATTTTAATGCATTGTTTCTTTTAAGGGCTTGCATCTTTATAGGCTGAAATTCAACATGATGGTATATTTAAGCTGTATATAAAAAAAAAAAAAAAAAAAAAAAAAACTATTATTGAAACACTGCTTGTTCTAAGGCTGGTGGCTATTAAAAAATGCTTTCTTTAAAAGACGTTAGTTGCTATTGAAACAGTTATTTTATTTTTAAGGTTATTTAGCTCAGTCATTTTTGGAACATGGCTGTGTTTTAGTCTCATACCTGGTGTCACTGTCACATGCTATGCTAAATTTTTCAGGCATCAGTAATATGCTGTCATTTCAGCAGCAGCATTGCTATCAGTACTGTATAGTGGTTGCTAGATCATGTTATCGAATATGTGTTTGTTACTTCGGCTTGTGCATGCTGTCCTCAGCAACATGCTATAGTAATCAAGCGTTGTTTGTGCTGGTTGCATTGGAAAAATGCCTACTTTATTCTATCTGATTATTGCAACATAATGTGTTAAAGTTACCACATGCTTGTGGCTAAATCTATCTAGATATCAGTAACATACTTGTGCTTAATTCACAGTACATTCACCGCAGAGGTCTGGTATTCAACACTAACAACACTGTAGCTTGATGGTCCTGTGAAGGAGTGTGGAATCATGGGAGTCGTCATCGTCACCTCCACAGCCGAAGGAATCCGTAGGACGGGAGCAGTAATCATGTTCATTAATGATGAAGCACACTGTATGTCATTGCTTAGCTGCGCAGTGCACACTGCATCTGACTCAGAGCTAGAGGGTTATGCTTCTCCGACCGGACTACACTAGTTTTAATACTAGTCCTATGGTTATACAACATGCTAGTTGTATTAGTTTTCTTGTCGCTAATCGGAGCTATTGCTGTAGGGTGCATGCTTCGCCTGCCAAACTACACTAGTTTTAACAATAGTTCTGTGATTTACACACTATGATTGTTGTATTAGTTTGTTGCCGCTAGTCGGAGCTATTGCTGTAGGGTGCATGCTTCCCCTGCCAAACTACACTAGTTTTAGCAATAGTTCTGTGATTTACACACTATGATTGTTGTATTAGTTTGTTGCCGCTAGTCGGAGCTATTGCTGTAGGGTGTATGCTTCCCCTTCCAAACTACACTAGTTTTAGCAATATTTCCGCGATTTATACAACATGCTTGTATTAGATTTTGCTGCCGCTAGGGGTGTAAGCTTCCCCCAATAGATCCCATACAATTGTTAAATTGGCTACAGCAACACGCTTGTTGCCATGTGTCCTTGGCTTGCTCCAGCTTGGTGTGATGCTTCCCCAATTAGATTGGATATATAGTGCTCAACATATGACGCTAAAATCAGGATGTAACCATTCTATCAGCCTCAGTCATGGTGGGTGTAAAAATTATAATAACAAAATGTGTGTATATATAATTTTTTATAATTTTTCTCTTTTCTACAGAAGTAAACTACAACCAAATTACTTGTCTATAACTTTGTGAGTAAATGTATCAAAGCATCAGCATCACGCTTGTTACATTAAACCATCCAGCTAATTCTTATTCAGTATTGCTAATTCTGGGTGAACCAGAAGTTTCCACCAGGATTACTCCAGTATTGTGTACTTCAGTACTTATTTCCAATGAAAAAGATCATTGGAAATTAAATCTCCATCTCTCATCTCTAGCTCACAGAAACTGGAACTGGACCGCGGATATACAACAAGCAAGCAGCTGATTCATTTTGATATCTAACTTTAACTTCTTCATTTCAGGTGGTATGTCATTCATTGCAATATGCATGTTTACTGCTGAACATTTCAGGTATTAACAACATGCTTGTTGCTATGGCTTATGTGGGTATTGGCATCATACTCATTTAGGCCATCTAGGTAAGGGCAACATACTTGCTTAAGGCTCTGGTATTGTTGGTAACATGCTGTTGCTCAAGCTTTTCAGGTATTGGCAACATGCTTGTTGCCTTGGCTCACTCAGGTAACTACAAAGCATCCAGATTGCGCTGTCAGTTGGTTTTGGGGGATATTGGCATATGGTTTTGTTTTGGGGGATTATTGCTGCTCTCCCTGCTCTTATCCATGCTAGGCTGCATGGATGCGCAGGGAGTTCTCGCCCAGAACGGAACCATTCCGCCAATCCAAACTGTATGCTAATTGTCAATCATATTTGACGGTAGTGGTCCTGACAGAAATCAAGCATAGCGTTAGTTCTGGCAGGTCACGTTAGTCAAGCTCGCATCAGCTGACCCTCAGCTGATCCACATCTACCTATAGGAATACAACACCTATCACCGTATACATATATAAGCTCCTTCAGTATTATCAGCAGCTATCGCGTTTCTCAGGAGCAAATTACCCTCCTCCATCCCCAGCTCCTCCTCTCGCCCAGTCAGGATTTGACATTCTGATTCCCCTTGAATCAGAATAATTATTGAATAATGTTGTACTTTAAATCTTGAATTAAATATATTTGCAAATTTTCATGTTGGTTCTGTTCTGTTTACCCCAAGGGGGATTATTGCTGCTCTCGCTGCTCTTATCCATGCTAGGCTGCATGGATGCGCAGGGAGTTCTCGCCCAGAACGGAACCATTCCGCCAATCCAAACTGTATGCTAATTGTCAATCATATTTGACGGTAGTGGTCCTGACAGAAATCCACATATCACATATTTTTATATATTACATATTTCATTGATGCCTATTGTTCATGTATAATACACCGACCAATCGTCATCTGGCACAACTAGTTTACATTTCATTGGACAATGTGAAGTGGAGCGGTAATTTTCAGGTCATTCATAAATCTGTTGAAAATTACATGAACAGACGGATTTACATTTATGAAGGGATCTGAAACTGAATCTGAAACAATGGATGTTAATTGACTAAAAAGCACTGCACAAAACCAGCACCAAAAGTCGCATTAATGGTAAGTAGTATTCAAGTCACTTGTATTTAGCCTATGTCTATTGATACACGTTTATCATTTGATCAAACTATCATAGTTGAATGAAGCCCAGGCGCCATCTACAGGCCTATATAATTATGCAGCATTAGTATATAATAGTATTTACAGTACCGGTGAAAACTTTTGACAAATTACTGTTTTTTTATGTTTATTAAAGAAGTCCCTTATGCTCATCAAGCCTGTATTTGATCAAAAATACAGAAAACTATTAGCACAATTTAAAATAATGGTTTTCTATTTTAATATACTTTACAATATAATTTGTTTCTGTGATGCAAAGCTGAATTTTCAACAGCCATACTGCTTAATATATATATATTTTTCATTGATTCATTGATGAATAAAAAATTTGAAAGAACAGCATTTAAGAAAAAAAAGAAATTCTTTTATAAGTCTTTACTGTCCATTTTTTTGAAAATGAATGACCCCAAACTTTTGAACGGTAGTGTATGTGTCACGTCTTGTTTTGGTTCATGTTTTGTTTAACAAGAGTAGAAACCTATATGCCTGTTTCCTACACCCATGATGCTTTCCATGAATTCCATTAAACCATAAACAATCAGCAAAGGTTTATTCTCTAAGTGAAGAGAAATGATTTTTGAAGTGTGAGCAGCGATGACGGCCCAAGCACACACCGCCTCCTGCTGGCTCTGGGAAACACTGCAGCTGGACACACACATTTATAAGAGGACTATATGAAAGTCACAGTGTGTGTCAGACCTCCTGCCGCCAGCTGGTGGCGCTGTGAATCTGAGTAAACCTGAGCAATATTAGAACTGATCCACACTTCAAAAATACACTGGAAAAGTAGATCACCTGAGCACATACACATACTGTATATATTTTTGATGATTGTTATAATACCCTTATTTTACTAGGAAATCTCTCGGGATTAAAATCTCAGCTAAAGTGCATGGTTGTACAGAAAATACAGATTTTTTATTAGAAAAGTTTCTCTCTTCTCATTGGTGCCCTCATTGTATTCATTATTATTTTGTTTATTGCTTGATTTTATTATTGTAATTAATTTTTCCCCTCTTTTGTGTCATGATCCTCGTCAGAGCTTTGGCTCTTTTGTGTATAGGTTTATTTATGCCTTGCTATTGTTTGCTGATATTGTTTTTGGCAAGTAAAATGTTTATCACAAAAGGGGGGAAACAAAATATATTTTTCCTAAAACATCCACACATACACACACACACACACAAATCCATAACCATGAACACAAGACACTTATTTGTGATTTCATGGTTTTCTGAAAATTAATCCAAGAATAAAAAGCGAATTGAACCGCTCTGTCTTCGTGTGACTGATGCACATGAGATATGATCAGGCTATAATACAGATGTGATTGATCAGCTTATGCATAAAGGCAACAAATCAATGAATGCTTTAACAAATAAAGATGAAATAGTTTATGTACAGTCGGGGAAGGCCATTCAACTCTTGCATATCTACTGATGAAACACTTTCATTCCAGTGTAAAATATCACCATAATCCAGATCAAGAAGAAAAGTGGCAGCAACACATTTCTATAAAGCAGCCGTAGAATAACTTTATTTATTTCTAAAACTGTCATGATGTCATTTACCACAGCTCTAGAGTCACTGAACACTGGATGACCTTTACATGACGGTCTCAGAAGAGCTGAGCATCCATGCACTTCAGATGAAGACTGTGCTTTTTATGGCTATCAAACACCAGTATAAACCAGTGACAGTGGAAGTGCTGATCCTCTTTCAGCATCACACCTCATGAAGTTAAGCGAACATCTCATTTCCAGCACAACAGGCATTATGGTTTCATGCAAGGCAGAAAACAAAGAGAGATAAAAGAAATAAAGTACTAAATCTACTCTTTTCAGAGAGTATTAGCTGACTTTTTAGACATTTAAAAAACACATAAATGGCAAACAATATATGTATATAATGTAATACATTGGTTATTATCATGTTATCATGGGGACTGAGGTGTTTATGAGCTCTTATCTATAACATCAGAGGTTTAATCGCGGCTTGTGGTTCTTTCTGACTCTGTTCACTGTCTAATTCAAATGAAGACGAGCGATGCCAACTATACATCTCTAAGAAGAAGAAGAAATGGAGCGCTTCTTTCTATAGCGCTTTATCAACGCAGAGAAGTAGTTTTGTTCATCAATTATGAAATGAGTTCAATTCAGCTGTAAAGCATCTCTACAAGTCAATAGTGTCATTATTCACATCAGTTAAGTTCAAGTTTACTTCTCATTCAAGTGTCAGTGCAGTCAAATCAATAATATTACTGAAAGTTAATTATCTTTCCCTGTTCATTGTTCATTCCCTCCAAACCAGTCTAGACTCTTCCATATCAGACTGTGTATGAACTGGATTTGGAGTAAGCCTGAAAGTCACCATGAAAGGGAAGTTGCACTCGTCTTTTCTATATCCGAGTGAAACGAACAAATGTGGGCGGGGCTTGATTGTGTCTGTGGGGAATTGATTGGATGATTGGATGGTTGTGGTTTGCTATTGGCTGATCTCATGTGAGTGACAGGTTATAGCCCCGCCCTCATCATCAGAGAAGAGAAGATATGCTGAGGAGGAACTTATTCTGAGTCAAGATCATTAACACAATAATGATGTGCACCCATAAATCATTTACTGTACAATAAACACTGCAATACTCTATAAAAACAGAATGGTGAATTGTGATTTTTTGGTGACTTTAACTTGATTGCGAGGTCTATAACATATTAACCAGGCAAGTCACTGACTGACTGTATCTGTTCATGAAGAACAATTGGCTTTTTCCACACTATCAGTGTTCATCTGACTTCCACAGATCACCAAACTGAAACGTAACCCGTTTTATTTGAAAAACTAAAGCCGTCTCCGACACAGAAGAAGCTCGACGCCGCTGACCCAGGAGCCTCATTAAAACTTGTTCGGGGACCGTAATTCATCGGCTTCCTTTGCAGAAACTCGACGGCTTTGTTAACTCGAGCTTCACCCAGAAGAGCGCCAGAGGAAAGCTTCTCTTCTGATAAACACACACACACACGCGTCCCACCGGCCCGCGCGTCTGAACGGGGCGCCGCTAAACGCACACTTGTCTGAGACTGGGACTACAAGAGGAAGCGTTTGTCCCTGAGCTGTTCGTCTGAGATCTCTGCGCTGAACGCTGAAAGCCTCTCCAGACGCAGCGTCGGCTTCACAGGAACACACGCTCGCTGTCGGAAGAGGATGAAACAGCCGGGGTGTGTAAAGCAACACATACATGTGGCAGCACACTGTTCTCTTTCAGGTACTCTTCTGGGCTTTGTCATCTTGGGTTTGATTTTTCCAGTTGTTACACTCAAAGGAAGCAGCCGCGACTAATCGCTTCAAAGAGCCGCGATCCGCGCAGACAGAGCGAGTGGAAGTCAGCCGAGATCATCTTCTCATTATCCGTCAGAGGGAACCAGTGAGAACAGCAGAACCCAGGGAACGTTCTGCCACGCTTCTCTCAAACATATGAACGTTCCTCCAGAAACCTCAATAGAACGCTTGTTAGAATGTGTTTAAAATCTTAATAATGTTCTCAAAACTTTAGCACAAAAATGTTAATGCATTTTTTCTAAAACGTTATAGTTGGATGTTCGTCAGTTATTATTTTTTTATGTTAATTTTATGTTTCAGAAAGTTCATAGAAAATTCTAAAGTAACGTTACCATAATGTTTGCAAAATTATAAAATATCTATGTTCCCTTAACTCTCACATACATATAAACTGGACGTTTTGAAGGAACATTCAGAAATAACGCTTTCAAATGGGAACTTTTAGCAAAAGATTCTTAGACTGTACTTTTGCAGCTGTGTTCATGTGCGAGACTTCTGTATGGAAATAACTAGAAGAAGAAAAATCTGCACTACAAACCGGTGTGTTTATGGTTGTGATAATAAATTAAAATAATATGTTAATAAATACCAGTTTGCAATATCAAGCAGCATAACGGACTTTGTACGGGTAAAATAACTGACACATTCGAGTTACAAATGGCCACGACCGCTCTCATATCAGAATAAGGTGCACGCGTGTGTGTTTGTGGCCAAACGCTGCACTTCACGTCTTGTTGCGGGCCGAGAGCCGAGAGCCGAGAGGGTCCCGTTGAAGGTCTCTGTGGGTTGTGTATGTGCCATTGATGAGCACTTCTACATCACATTTACATCAACTAAGTGTGCACTGATGATAATGACTACAGACTAACCAGTTTTAACCCTAACGAGTTTGTTTGCCCATATAATCTTTAAGATATTAGGTTAAACTTATGTGGGGTCTTGATGAAGCAGCTTCAGCTGGAGCTCTGATATACAGAGGCTAAATGTGGGATATGATCAGGAAGGGCGAGGTCTGTAAGATGAAGGTGGAGCTGGGGAGGTGGAGCTGGGGAGGTGGAGGGACGCTGGAACAGCTGATGCTAGAGAGAGGTGAGCGGCTGCTTATATACGCTGGCTGTTGATTGGAAGATTAGACTGGCTCACTCCTCCCTAACTTATGTTTAGGAACTTCACTTATTAAAACAAGCACATAAAACATAATAGATTTTTCTTTATGAATCATGTTCCTAATTGAGTGTGTCCCTGGATGTCCCCAAACTGTAGCTCAGTAAACACACTAGCACACACACACACACACACACACACACACAAACACACACAAACACACACACACACACACACACACACACACACACACACACACACACACACACACACACACACACACACACAAACACACACAAACACACACACACACACACACACACACACACACACACACACACACACACACACACTTCAGCCCTTGAGTGATCTGAGAAAGACTGTAAAGTGTGTTTTGAATGTTCTGGATCGCCGTGAGATTTGCAGTGCAGATCACAGGCTGGTGGATATATATATATACTGTATATATATATATATATATATATATATATCCTCCATATATAACCTCTCAGAGTGTGAAGTGAGGTTAGAGACACGCCTGACCTTTGACCTCTGTGTGTGAGAGTGAGCTTGTGTAGTCTCAGACTCACAGATGAACTTCAAGGGTCGTAACAACAGAACGCCAGCAAACAAAATGTATGTTCTGTTAAGAAACAATTATAATGTTTCATCTGCAGTTATACATTCTTCTGACAATATCAACAAAACTGGACATAAAATATAACAACTTGCATAAAATACATAACGTATGATCCCACTTTATAGTAGGTGTCTATGTAATGTACTTACATTTACCCTTTCATGCATGAATTATGACAACCTCAGTCGGGTTTTTTTCCCTAGATATGTTTATTGCTCTATAGGGCATGAAAAACAAAACTTGAACTTTTATTTTTTGACGCAAATTTTTTCAAAGAGTTTTTCAGATGTTCACATTAATGGACAGTGTGTATTTTTGGTTAGGGTTAGACACAATACTGTAACTATATTAAACACAATACAACAATACTGTGTGTATTTAACAAACCAATGAATACAATTATATAAAACATGTAAAAACTATAAAATAATATAATAAAGCTTCAATTATTGCAAACTCAATTGAGTTTATTCCCGTTCGACCAGCAGACGAAGAACTCCATACAAGTTTAACTCCGCGTGTCTTTGATATCAGAACATGAGGACGTGTTTCCATCAAAGATCTATTCAACTGGTGAAACCCAACTCTATACGCTCACACTATACCCTCCAGTCCACCAGAGTATGAATACCCTTATAGAGGATCATTCTGATCATGTTCAAAACTGATAAATATCTGAGAAAACCTCAGACAGAAGTTTACATTGATCTGTTACATCCATTACTTTTCTGATGTTACTTCAAATTGTGTTCTAATAACACAAAAAACATTTATTTACAGACACAGAAAGTTACTGTAGATGAAGTATTTTACACAGTCACAGTAATAGTATGAATTTCAGCTGAAATAAAGCTAGTGATGCATTTTAGTGGACAGATGATTAATCAGAATTTTTCTCCCAATCTAAAATCAATACTTGTAAAGTTTAACAATGAAATGACTCCTTATACTGTACGTTACTTAATGCTACAACATTCTCCTTTCCCTGCAAGAGTCTCCTATGATAGAAGGAATGGATTGATATTCCGGATCAACTTGGCATTTCTGGCTGTCCGTCGGCCATCTTTGTTTGGAGAAAAAATAATCCCACATACAACGGCTCGCCACTTGGTGGCAGTGTATCACAGGAAACACTAGTGTCCACTGTAGAGGCTGATGTGCAACTGTGCCATACAAACCTATGCATACTGTATTTAAGAAAATGCTTTCTGAATAGCTGTCCACTTCAGTGACCTTTATACGTGAAAGGGTTTATAAAATGTGTTGATGTTGAACACTGAGGATGCCGGTGAGGTTAGTGCAGGTTTGGTGGTGTGAGGAGGGTTACGGGTCAACAGTGTAATTATAGATGTCATCACAGACATTAATTACAGCTGTAATTACATGCAGACAGGGCCAAAAATACACTCGACAAACACCAAATGTGAGTAAAAATCAGCGCTGGTGAGTATATGAAACAGTGTCAATCGCCAATATTTTTATAAATTCTAACAATTCAGTGTTGTGAGAACATGAACGAGAACAAACATGAACGAGGCTCGGGACAGCTGACGGGCCAGGACGGGACAGGCAAGACTAAAAGGTCAAATAAAACGGTTACACTTTATTTTAAGGTGTCATTGTTACAGTGTAATTATATATTTAAGTACTGAGGAATATTAATTAACTACATGTACTTATTATAGGGTTAGGGTAGGATTAGTGTTTGGTTGAGGGTTAGTTGCATGTAATTATGCATAATTAACTGTTATTACTACGGTAACTACATGTTACATATGAAACAAGGACACTATAAAATAAAGTGTTACCAATAAAACTCTAAATGAAAAGCATGTTACGGTACACTCAAATACTGTAAGTTGTGCTACTGCAAAATCAAGGTCAATGAGAGATTGATTCTGCTTCAGTATCACGTCTTCCTGCTAGAAATGTGTCCTAGAGATTGTAAAAAACTGGTGAAAGACATTGTTTTTTGTTATGAAAGTGATGCACGTTGAGGAATCAGATGACAGTATTTCAGAGAGACATTTCACTGTTTTTAACTGCAGAAACCCTGTCAGTGTGTTAGTCAGATGCATATGAGCATCTGCATGAATCAATCGTTTTGTCTCCAGAATATATCATAAATGTCTGCATACTGTAACACATGTACACAGGGTGAGATTATTATATAAAAAAATAATAGTAATCATAAATGTATCTTGAGCATCAGATCATCATATTAGAGTGATTTGTGAAGGATCATGTGACACTGAAGACTGGAGTAATGATGCTGAACATTCAGCTTTGATCACAGGAATAAATTACACTTTACTGTATATTCACATAGAAAACATTGGTTTGATTTACATTGGAATAATATTTTACTGTTACCGTGTTTTTGATCAAATAAATGCAGATTTGTTTTAAATCTTTTGGTAATTAGTCATAATAAGCAGAACACTATCCAGTCCACTGATCAATATCACAAAATAAATTCAATAAACTAAAATATTACTGACAGACTATCTGCAATCCTGTAATGATAAATACTTTGTGTTTTCTTTTCTTTCTCCAACATTATTTCAATATTACATATCTTGGAGGAAGAAGGCAAAAATATAAAACAATGAAATAAAATAAAATAATTGATTTGCCTTCCATCTAAAATTCTAAATATTATTACTTTTTAAACCAGAAATAGTCATTTTTCAGTGGTTTCAAGAATAATAAAAAAAAAGAATACATTTTTTAAAATACTGAAATCAAATGCAAATAATATAGTTTGAACATGGAGCAAACTGAAGCTGCATGCAGAAGTGTTTGCGTCAGTGATCTGACAGGATAGACAACATGTACAAATAGTTTTCCCCTTCTGTCTGTCACATTAGTAATTTTGAATTGTAATATTAATAATAAAAAATCACCTTTGATTTTAAGAACCCTGATGATTTTGGTACTGTGTAAAACGTGTTTATTGGCTGTTAGACTGCGGTGCGTGTGTAAAGTAAGCAGTGTGTATAGTGCACATAAGATGCTCCTCAGGCACACGGGGATAATGAAGGTGAATGTGTGTGATTCCTGAGGCGTCCTCTGGGTGGCGCTGTCTGTCTGCGCTTCAGCTGCCTCATTACAGTCCAGATCCTGGATCACACACACACACACAGAGCTGTGTCGAATCTCCCTCACACCTCACATGACAATTACCTACACACACATCCAAAATTTATTTTACATTATTTCAGCTTTATGTATATCTGCAGATATGTGAACTCTCTGACACTGTATGTGTTCAGTGTAAGTGGTATGATTGTGTATTCCCGGCACAGTCGCAGGTAATGCCGCTGTCTTTCATTGTTCCACGATGAGCTTGTATTCGGCTCGTGCCCTTTCCCGTACCTGTCCTGCCGGAGCAGGTGGACGAGGCGCTTTGTTTTCACGCCCGACACGTCATTAATCATCCCTGAAGCCGCTCTTGAGCCTGTAATGATACGCGCCGGCTGCCGCGCGGGACCCGCCGCACAATTGCCTTTCTTTGCACGGCTGCCAAATTGGAGGTGAACGTCCGTAGCCAGACAGCGCTCCCTCGTCCCCCGACTGTCTCATCATTTAGCTATTTATCCATCTCGGCCTGCTTTCCCAGGAGGCCGCGGATTGTGCGGTCGCGAGGGGGGTCGCGAGATCAGATTTGTTGCTCAGGGTTTTTGCCTTTGATTGTGTGCCTATAAGTTTGGGATTAAAGACAAATTTCCCACAGGGCGAGGCGGGCTTTGCTGCTGCCGTTTAACTGTTTAACCTGGCTTACTCTGGTAGGAGGGGGCGAGCCGGTCAACAGGCCCTCGAGACCCGAACGGGTTGAACCGGAGCCAGGCGGCGTCGATAAGAGCGGGTCGCGTGGGCTATCGGATCAACACCCCCGGAATGTGTACAAACAGAGCGAATCCCTCGAGAGCAGCTTGATACAGTCGTATCTCAACATCGCGTCGTAACACCATTAAAAAAGCTGGTAACACTTTATTCTACAGTGTCCTTGTTACATATGTTACATGTACATACTATAGTAATAACAGTAAATGATGCATAATTACATGCAACTAACCCTCAACCAAACACTAATCCTACCCTAACCCTATAGTAAGCACATGTTGTTAAATAATGTTACTCAGTACTTAAATATATAACTACACTGTAACAATGACACCTTAAAATAGTGTAACACACTTTATTTTACAGTGTCCTTGTTTCATATGTTATAACAGTTAATTATGCATAATTACATGCAACTAACCCTCAACCAAATCCTACCCCTACCCTAACCCTATAGTAAGCATATATAGTTTCTTAATTTTACTCAGTACTTAAATATATAATTACACTGTAACAATGACACCTTAAAATAAAGTGTAACCAAAAGCTGGTAGCAGTTTATTTACAGTCCTGTTCCCCATGTACATACTATGTACTTACTTATTATAGTAATTGCAATAACTGGGTACTAACCCTGAACCTACACCTAAACCCACCTTACATTACAGTACTTTCTTAGGTAAGGACGCTGTAAATGCACATACTGTAAAATAAAGTGCAACCAAAAAGTTCAGTCGTCAGCGATCTTCTCCAGTACACACATGAATATAGAGCGGCAGTGCAAAACTACACAAACTCCAGCAGGCTGCAACTCTCCTGAAGACTCTGAGCAGACTTCATTAACCCGTGGAGCAATCGCTTGGCTCCGGAGAATCAGAGAATCAGAGAATCAAACCCTGCGCCGGCGAGATGAGCGAGGCGCTCGGAATCAGCAGGTGCATCTCTGTTCTGTCAAGCTCAGTCCGAGCAGATTACACAGATCTGAGGGAGCTCAGCGCCCGCGGCTCCTGCTCCACAAACACAAGCCTCAGGTGTGTGACTGGAGAGCGGCCAGAGCTTTGATCCAGATCCAGGTGCGGATACGGCCGACCCACACCGGCAGTGTGAGCAGACACACACACACAAACGTCATTGTGATGCAAGCCACAGACAAACATCTTGGTCCCACTTTATAGTAAGTGGCGTTAAGTACTCACATCGAAAAATAAGTACAATGTAGTTGTTGTGTTGATGTTGTATTGTAAAACACTTGTGCTGCTGTTGAGGTGTGATAGCTCAGGGACAGGTGAGGTGTAAGGGAAGGTCATCATCAATTAAACTCATTACAGCTGTAATTACATGAAGGTGTTTTCAAAGTACAATGTAAAAATATGTATGTAAACAATAAGTCCATTGTATCAAATTATTCATTTCAATGTACCTACAAAGCTACTTAATTTAAAGTGGGACCAACATCTTCAACAGCCACTGCTATAACACATCAATAGTAGACTAGAAAGAGAGCAGGCTTTCAGCGAGGACGGGCGTGGAAAGGCGGATCTCCTGGGATTCTCCCCGGCCGAATATACAGTATTGATCTTTAATTAAAGCCTCTCTTAACTGCAGCTGAGTGGACGAGGGTTAATTCATGAACTAGTGATAATATTTGTGCTCTGCATGAGGAGGTGCATAAAAAGTTATCTATTGTCTGAGCAGTTTATCAGCGGAACGCTCCACACCACGCCTGGGACTTACGGGCAATAACTCAACATTATGGGTCAATTTAAAACGGGCCCTCAAATGTCCTTATCCGCTGAAGGATGCTGTTGCTGGATTACCGATCCCTCCTCACGCAGGTGTAATCGACACACACTCGCTTTGGTCCGGACTCTCTCCCATCTGAGCTGGAGAGCGATACGCAGACGCACTCCTCTGGGGAAGGGCAAAGGGTGTCTAGATACTGTGATTTCACCCTTTCTAGTCTTATTGATTTCTTCAGCGGATGCAGCTATTAACATTGAGCGTGTTCCAGAGGAGCTTGCGGCAGGTATCGGGCTCTCCGGGAGTGTGCGAGCGCTGTGTTTTTATAATTAAGGTCAGCTGGGATGCATTAAAGCATTTGAGGTGTTAAAATTGGCCCTCCTCAGAGAGCGAGTTGGCATCGTTCGCACTCGTAAATTAGACCCGCCGCTGGAATAGGCTGAGCCTCTGATGTTCGGACTGTCTGATAATAATCTCACAAAACACACACCCTCGGAGAACCTTTGGGAATGCGTGAGACAAACACAATGAAACGCTGCATGTTATTCTGACTTAACCAATAGAAGAGCAAGCACACCTGTCAGGTGACACACACAGCAGCCAATGAGACGAGAGACTCAAAATAACTTCCTGCTAAGAACGAGAAAGAGTTTGTGTGATGATCATACTTTACCAGTGATTTGAAAAGCACAAGTGCCAATCTCCCAGCAAGCAATTTTGTGTTTAAAAAACGTCTAATAGCTGTTCAAACAGCCCTGATGTCTCGCCTAAACCAAGGCAAAATTTGGGCTGTCAGTGAAAATTTAATAGACATCAAGTCAAGTCACCTTCATTTATACACTGCTTTTTACAATATAGATCGTTTCAGAGCAGCTTTACAGAGATAACAGGAAAATAATGGAACAGATATTGCTTAAGTTTTACAGCGGCTCTAGAATAAAGTTATTGTCCAGCTAAAGTTAGTTTTGATTGATTCACTTCCGTTGCATTGATCATTAGTTATTAACTTAGGGGCCGCTAACACAACACCTTTATTACTGAAAATAGAAAACTTTTAATGGGTTCCGTTCGTTAGACGTCTGAACCAGAGCCCAAGAATAGACTAGTCATCAATTAGATAACATGTCAAAGAAATTAAACACCTTGTAATCACTGTTGACTTTACTTACATGATGGAATATCAAACATCTCGCAAATTATTTTGACAAAAATGACATGTAACCAAATTATTTTGGCTAGAAGTGTGTTACTCATAGCTGGACTATATCAGGTCTATACTTTGCTTGCTGGGTCCATGGTCTCAAAATGACATTTAATGAAAATCCCCAGCGTGAACATTATAATAATGTTTGCAAGACAGACCGTTTTGGTAACACTTTACAATAAGGTTCATTAGTTAACTACCTTAGTTAGCATGAACTACGAATGAAAAATACTTCTTAAGCATTTATTAATCTTAGTTGATATTAATTTCAACATTTACTAATACGTTATTAAAATCAAAGGTTGTATTTGTTAACATTAGTTAATGCACTGGGAACTAACATGAACAAACAATGAACAGATGGATTTTGATTAACTAACATGAACAAAGATTAATAAATACTGTAATAAATGTGCTGCTCAGTATTAGTTCATGTTAGTTAACCTGATTGTAAAGTGTTACCACCGTTTTACACAAATATAGTGAAATCAGTGGGTCGCACTGAAGACGTCAGTCAGATATATGGTAATGGCTGGAATGGCGTGTTTTTAACACCAGTATTTATTTGACCATTATGTTAAATTGTCCTCATAAAGCTTGACTTGGCAGCTCCATCTTTCTGCTCTCCGTCTGTGAAGCCCTAAAGTGGACCGGTGGGAGAGCAGTCCAACATGGCCGCTTTACTAAACAAATAATCCTCATCCAGACCCTTCGAATCACCGGTGTGTCTCCGCCTGTTGGGTTGAGCGAGGGGATCTGGCTCTTTCTGTGAACTTTTGTTTGAGCATGATGAACACAGCAATCGCTGGACAAAAAATTTAAATGAGATTATTTACATTTTGCCCCCCTTGGTGCCGAAGCTTGATGACCGGACTGAAAATCTAAGTGTTCATTTTAATGCCCGCTTACTGTAAGCTTCTTGTTGAAATTGTTCTCGGGGAAATGGAAAGATTGAATGTCATTATGTATGATGTTAAACCCAGCCTATGAAATAATTCAGGAGCTATCACATAAAGTATCTTGCGCTCTCAGAGGAGGCTTTAAGAGACGATAAGGCTGGGATACTAACCGGTAGCTTGAGTCCACGCAAACCAAATTAATCCAGTAATGCCCAGGGCCTGGAGGGAGGGGGCCGGTCTGTTAAGACCACCTTTATTCAGTGGCCCTCAGACCCAGAGCTAAATGACAGCCGGAAAATCACAGCAGCAGGGTCGTGCACGGTGCATTACGGGCTCCACCGCAGCGCCGTACAGTAGCGATGGCCTGAATGCCTCATCACAAAGAGCAGCTTCCCAGCGCGCCGCTCAAGCCCTGCTGACCAGAGCCGGGAAACACAATGCAGCGAGTGAAGGAATGCAACGGCACGCAAGAAACAGCATCAATGCCATTGCAAAGCGCTTTCCTTTCTGATGCCATGTGCTTTCGTACAATTGCATTAGCCTCTCTGTGACGAAAACATGTATAATTAGCACTTCTCAGATGCATGGTCTTCCACCGAAGCCTTATTAGACGCTAAATCACACAATGTCCGTTTTCCATTTTTAAAAACTCGCACGCTGAGAGCCCTTCTGGAAAGCGCACCATTTTTGCAAACTGGCCCGAGCATTTCTAACAGTAATTTACACCTATACAATTACAGTGCTCTGGAGAAGATATAGTGTCAGTCCCTTCCTATTTAACAGCGCGACCCGTTGCCCTGCGAGGCTCGAGCAGAACGAGTATCTCCCTGATTAATGGTGAAAAGAGCCAGAGCTCCAAACCCTGCCAGGAGAGGTGGGCTGCTCTCAGCCTTTTTATGGAAATTAACCGCAAAACACAGCCAATTAGAAGTGTGTTATTTAGAGCGACTTTCCCCCCTCTTTTCATTTGGCTGAATAATGACATGGAGTGATATCCAAATCCTCTGTGGCAAATTAATGTGATGTTCGGTCTTTGCCAACTCCGAGAGCGGCTCGAGTGCTGGAGGAAAGTTACGCTCTGACAGAACGCCGGTCGGACCGGACCAGATTCACGCGAGGTGCTAATGAAGGCGAAGCCTGCAAACCCACTGACAACAGAGTAAATATAGTGAGCAAAAATAATATTCCCTCTCGCCCACAACACATTTTCATCAAAAGGCTTTAGAGGCGGATAAAACTGCACGATTATATCAGCGGAGTGACATTACAATTTGAAGTGCTTGTGTCTGAACATTTCCAGTTAAAAATACCCCTTCCCTTTTTATGTAAATTAAAATGACATGATTTGTTGAAAATCTCTTTCCCGTTGATTTTAGCGCAGTGCGCTTATGCAAAAAAAAAAAAAAAAGGCATTTTTCTGGTTCCGTGTTGGCATGTTGAGGAACTCGCGGGGAAGGACCCTGAATGTGCCAGAACACACTGTGGAAGTTTCAAAGGGCAGAGTCTCTAGGAAATCTACTTTTTCTTTGGAAAAATGTCACAGGAGAGATGGGAGATTGGCACCACAAAGGGCCTAAAATAGCACGGGCTGCTACGCATTGTCAGACAAGATTTAGACTGAGGCGCTGACTTTTGTTCTGTGAAGTCTCGGGCCCTGAAAAGAAGATTGGAGGTGTAGAAATTGCAAATTATTTTTTCCTCCTGGATATGCATCGCTCCCGGCCAAAACCACACCAGTGTCCCGCACCGAGGAGTTCCCAACATTCACCTGAAGACTCGTGTTCCCAGAGTCCCGTGTGTTATCACTGCTGCCCTACACCACAAAAGCCTCGTATACTTAATGCAGCTTCACCCCCGGGACACGTAATAGGATTAGAAATCATTTCTACAAATTTACAAAAACAAATCACATGGCAGGGCTTAGAAATTGCTAATAATTTCTCCATAGCTGGTAGATCAAAGGCAGGCAGCGGAGTGACCCGGCTCAGGCGTTTTTAATGAAGGGGTTAATCTTCTCAAAGGTGACCATTCAGGAGCAGCAGTGTGACCAAATGAAGAATTCAGCTCCAGATAATCGGCACACAAACCCTGAGAGGAGCGCTGAGGCCGATCGCCTGCTTGGACACGGAGAGCTTGATGCGATCTCAGCCTCGCACCTGCACTTGAACGACTGGACCTTCGGAAGGAGCGACGACCGGACGCTTCTCCAAGCTCAGATAATGATGTCGGGTTTCTTCGCATTCACGCTGCGTTTCGAGGGTGAAACTCTGCGGCGCCGTGTTTGAGGAATGGGGGCTGAACGCCCCTTTAAAAGTGCGGTGGGAGAAAGAGGAAGATGGCTTAATACGGTGCACACATCAGCCCGAATGGACGTATAATAATCGTGAGTGCCAGAAAATGGGCCTCCCAGTAATTAAGAATAAATGAAATTGCTTATCAATTAGTAAGCGACTGCATACACCATTTGGCTGTGTTCTCAGGGATTAATCAGGGAACCATTGACATTACATTGTTCCATAATTATCATTCATACGTTTTATGGTAATTGGCAAATTTTTCATGGAGGAATTACAATGTCTCGGAAACACCAGACAATATTAACGCTCTCAAATATAAACATTAATTAATTTCAGAGCAAAAGAGGAAGGAGAAAAGCGTTGACTCTCAAACAATGACTGTAAACAACATTAATGAACTGAAGCCGTGATGAGAGAATATCCATCACGCCGATAATTGATAACAAGGCATAAAAAGACAGTGTGGAAAAGCACATGCATAAAAAACACATGCTGGTCTCAGAGGGGAGGTGAAAAGTCTCAATCAAGCTGCAAGTATTTGCTCAGCTTGAATATGAAAACTGATTATATAAATCAGTGTTTGCAGAGTTTGCAGAACTGTGAAGTTCTGGTAATCCTGAAGACATTGATTAGCTGGTTCAGAAGTGTTTCATTAGGGATGGAGTTGAGAAACCCTGACATAAAACTAGGGTCTGGGAGGAACTTGTTCGTCTAATCCTGTCAATCAAACAGATGCCCAGCTCACTCCCATGAGGAATCTCCCTGAATCCCAAACTCCAGCTTTATCTCTGGCCATGCGTTACATGAGCAGGTAAACGGATGAATTGTCACGTGTACATTCTTTTGTTCATAGAAGAACCTTTCAGTGATCGGTTCTTAACCCTCTGGTGCTCTTCGCATGTCGGTCAAAAATGACAGATTGAAATTAATTGTAGTTCAATAATGTTTTTTATTTTACATTTTTGGGGGATTTCGCGGTACTAAATAAAATTTACGCTGTATTTGTAATCCATTTATTCACTTTAGTTTGATCTCTTTTCAAAGACGACACTTGGCAGATTATTGCTGAAGTGAAAAAAGGTTTAAAAAGTGAACTTAAAAAAGTAGTTTTTTTTTTTTTTTAAATATATATTTTCAAAAACATGTTTACTCCAAACCTGTGAGAAAATATAAATCTAAACAAGTTGTGTTTAAAATTTGAGCCTGATATCTCAAAAGTGATACATTTTTTATCAATTTTTATCACGAGGAGCACAAGTGTGACTATTCGTTTCAGAACCATTTAATGTGTTCGAATCATATCCATGATATATTTTTTTGTGTTCACATAGCAAGTGTCAAAACCATTACCAAGTTTCGTACCATTCCGATCAAGTTAAAATAAAAATGACCGAAGAGCACGAATATATATATTTTCCACTATAAAGAACCTGAAAAAGTTCCATGGATATTAAGGTTGTTCATGGAATCACAGATGCCAATAAAAAAACTTTATTTTTAAGAGTGTGCACAAAGACTTGTGTCTTTACGTTAGTGTGTCCGTAAGAAGGCAAATGATACGCACTTTATCCCGTGCTGAGCGTGTGATTCTCCGAGGCGACCTCAACCTCAAGTCAAAGTCAAGCTCAACCCTCACACTTGGGCATTTATCCGCAGGTCACTGGGTGGTTCCTCACAACAGACCCGAGTCACAGAGAGTATTGGCACGAGGTTTAATGAGGTAATTAGTCAAAGGCCATGTTGACCCTGAGAGGGTAATACCTGTGAACTCTTACCCCTGGTTCCTCACACGTCTCGAGGGACGGCACGCTGCAAAGGTCACCAGGATCCTGAGTGAGGACAACACTCACACTGGGTCCAGCGTTTCATTGGTCATTAGGAGCTTCAGAGGTTTGACAAGCAAGAGGTTCGTCACAGTTACCAAAAACAGGCTTTGTGACCGGATACATCGGGAATCAAGGGCTCTCCAGTCGTGAGGACTCAAATACCTCGTTCAGTGCAATTAAGCAGCTCCGAGACAATAGAAATTGTGAAAAGTTGTACCTGCGATGTCGCTGTCATTAAAGAGTAAAAAAAACCCAGACAGAATTAACCCTCACAGCTTCCTTGCATTGATCCCGGGCTTTTATGGTGTCCCTGGAGCGTGGCAGACAATTACAGATATTATTACATCTGCATTGATTTCTTTAAGAGAGCCCGGCGTCTCAAAGCAATTTGAAAAAATTACAGCTCGGAAGTGGGGCAATTAAAATGCCCCGGAGCCCAATGGGGGACAATCACCCTCACAACTGACAGAATGCCACTGTGTTCTCACCTGACGGCATACACACACACACACACACACACACACACATACACACATAAACACACACACACACACACACACACACACACACACAGAGAGAGACACACACACACACACACACACACACACACATACATAAACACACACACACACATAAACACACACACACACACACACACACACACACATAAACACACAGAGACACACACACACACACACACACACACACACACACACACACACACAGATGCACAGACTCTCATAGTTTTCGACCATCGTGATTCCACACCTGCATGAGTTTCTTCAGTGGATCTCAAAAGTTCGGAAGGATGTTCATGTTCTTCAGTTCACTTCATGTTCAGTGAAAGTCATTGGGGACCAGGGGCTGTCAAGTTACAAAACTGAGAAAACGCTACAAAATTACATAAAAGCATCAGCATATCAGCATGAAAGCATCATAAAGTACTCCATCCAATTCATGAACTTTATTCCAAGTCTTACAAAGCCATCTGAGGCTCTATGTGAAGAGTAAAACCCACGTTGTTAAATCTCGTCTGATGGCCATGATCTCCATGATCTCATTCACTTTCATTACACACCGTTAAGAAAGTCGTTCAGGCTTTGAGCAAATCATGGCAGAATGTTCATCTATCGCTTATAGACTTTGAGCTATAATGTGTTTTTATAATATCCATCACTGAAGATGAGTTGTGTGAAGATCAGCCTAAGAAATCACTATTTTCAAACCATTGCAATATCTGACAGATAATTCTCTTACATGAGAAAAGAGTCATTTTGACAGGTTTGTTTGCAAAGACTTTGCTTAAAAAATTCTCTTAAAAGCTTTTTTACTTTTTACTTCAAGTACAATTAACTCAATTATTTAACTTTGTCTAGGTACTTGTGGCTTATATTCTTTCACATAGTATCTGTACACTTTTTGTCAGATGGAGGACCTGCACCTAGACATGACCACAACGCTTGATGTAGTCAGCCGGATCCGGGCCGTATCCAGATCAGATGGAGGACCTGTGCCTAGACACGACCACAACGCTTGATGTAGTCAGCCGGATCCGGGCCGTATCCAGATCAGATGGAGGACCTGTGCCTAGACACGACCACAACGCATGATGTAGTCAGCCGGATCCGGGCCGTATCCAGATCAGATGGAGGACCTGCGCCTAGACATGACCACAACGCATGATGTAGTCAGCCGGATCCGGGCCGTATCCAGATCAGATGGAGGACCTGTGCCTAGACACGACCACAACGCATGATGTAGTCAGCCGAATCCGGGCCGTATCCAGATCAGATGGAGGACCTGTGCCTAGACACGACCACAACGTATGATGTAGTCAGCCGGATCCGGGCCGTATCCAGATCAGATGGAGGACCTGTGCCTAGACACGACCACAACGCATGATGTAGTCAGCCGGATCCGGGCCGTATCCAGATCAGATGGAGGACCTGTGCCTAGACACGACCACAACGCATGATGTAGTCAGCCAGATCCGGGCCGTATCCAGATCAGATGGAGGACCTGTGCCTAGACACGACCACAACGCATGATGTAGTTAGCCGGATCCGGGCCGTATCCAGATCAGATGGAGGACCTGTGCCTAGACACGACCACAACGCTTGATGTAGTCAGCCGGATCCGGGCCGTATCCAGATCAGATGGAGGACCTGTGCCTAGACACGACCACAACGCATGATGTAGTCAGCCGGATCCGGGCCGTATCCAGATCAGATGGAGGACCTGTGCCTAGACACGACCACAACGCATGATGTAGTCAGCCAGATCCGGGCCGTATCCAGATCAGATGGAGGACCTGTGCCTAGACACGACCACAACGCTTGATGTAGTCAGCCGGATCCGGGCCGTATCCAGATCAGATGGAGGACCTGTGCCTAGACACGACCACAACGCATGATGTAGTCAGCCGGATCCGGGCCGTATCCAGATCAGATGGAGGACCTGTGCCTAGACACGACCACAACGCATGATGTAGTCAGCCGGATCCGGGCCGTATCCAGATCAGATGGAGGACCTGCGCCTAGACACGACCACAACGCATGATGTAGTCAGCCGGATCCGGGCCGTATCCAGATCAGATGGAGGACCTGCGCCTAGACATGACCACAACGCATGATGTAGTCAGCCAGATCTGGGCCGTATCCAGATCAGATGGAGGACCTGCGCCTAGACACGACCACAACGCATGATGTAGTCAGCCGGATCCGGGCCGTATCCAGATCAGATGGAGGACCTGCGCCTAGACATGACCACAACGCATGATGTAGTCAGCCAGATCTGGGCCGTATCCAGATCAGATGGAGGACCTGTGCCTAGACACGACCACAACGCATGATGTAGTCAGCCGGATCCGGGCCGTATCCAGATCAGATGGAGGACCTGTGCCTAGACACGACCACAACGCATGATGTAGTCAGCCGGATCCGGGCCGTATCCAGATCAGATGGAGGACCTGTGCCTAGACACGACCACAACGCATGATGTAGTCAGCCGGATCCGGGCCGTATCCAGATCAGATGGAGGACCTGCACCTAGACATGACCACAACGCATGATGTAGTCAGCCGGATCCGGGCCGTATCCAGATCAGATGGTGAACCTGCACCTAGACATGACCACAACGCATGATGTAGTCAGCCAGATCCGGGCCGTATCCAGATCAGATGGTGAACCTGCACCTAGACATGACCACAACGCATGATGTAGTCAGCCGGATCCGGGCCGTATCCAGATCAGATGGTGAACCTGCACCTAGACATGACCACAACGCATGATGTAGTCAGCCGGATCCGGGCCGTATCCAGATCAGATGGTGAACTTGCACCTAGACATGACCACAACGCATGATGTAGTCAGCCGGATCCGGGCCGTATCCAGATCAGATGGTGAACCTGCACCTAGACATGACCACAACGCATGATGTAGTCAGCCGGATCCGGGCCGGATCCAGATCAGATGGTGAACCTGCACCTAGACATGACCACAACGCATGATGTAGTCAGCCGGATCCGGGCCGTATCCAGATCAGATGGAGGACCTGCACCTAGACATGACCACAACGCATGATGTAGTCAGCCGGATCCGGGCCGTATCCAGATCAGATGGAGGACCTGCGCATAGACATGACCACAACGCATGATGTAGTCAGCCGGATCCGGGCCGTATCCAGATCAGATGGAGGACCTGCACCTAGACATGACCACAACGCATGATGTAGTCAGCCGGATCCGGGCCGTATCCAGATCAGATGGAGGACCTGTGCCTAGACACGACCACAACACATGATGTAGTCAGCCGGATCCTTTTTTCACATTTGTTGCCATTGGCTTTTGGCTTGCTTAGTTGGGGACATTAAATTGAACATTTAATTTAATATTCAACAATAATACTGATCTGCTGCATTGACACCATTATTTGAGAACTGAACTGAGCTGGACGATGGCATCACGGTTTTCTCCAGAGCGGCTATACATATATATATGAAGAGTTCAGATGCAAAAGCCTCTGAGTGCCATCTGAAATTTTCTTCTAGAATGATTATTTTTATCAGGCTCGTATATTTAAGTTCAATAATTTCACTTAAATGGCAATGAAAATGACCTATTAATTGTCATTTAAGTGAAATCACTTAACCTAAATATACAAGGTTTATAAAAATTATCATTCTAGAAGAAAATTTCAGATGGCACTCTTCATATATATATAAATGAACTAAATTAATAACTTTTTTACAGCAAAAATGAAACATCACTGAACTTAAGGTGGACTATGACTCTATTTTTGAATTTGAATTTGATTTAATTTATTTTAAAAGGGACAATGCACATTAATTAACATGAGCACTCAAGTCCATCATGTAAATGTGCCAGATTTAGCTATACAGGCTATTTTTCATCTGTAGTCCCTATTTTCTTCTAGAAACAAACTTTGTTGCATTATTTTCCTGTTATCGCTGTAAAGCTGCTGTTTGAAACAATCTGTATTGTAAAAAGCTCTATATAAATAAATGTGACTTGACTGGAAAGATCAGTATAGCAGGAGGAAATAGCCCCATTTTAGCACATCCAATGAGCTGTTGACTGAGTGAACAATGAAAGGCGTGTCTCTGCCGATAACAGCAAACGCCCACTTCTTTAGAAGCATTTTATCATAGAAATCTTCAGATCGACTCACACACGGGAGTGGCCTATTTCCACGATAACAGCGTGTGATTGGTGGATCTTTCTTCAGGTGTGTTTGCCATCTGCAAAGCTAGATTATTTTATTATGTTTTTAATCGTGACGGCATACGCTACTGCAGACGTCTCATTATTGACACATTGATAAAAAGTAAGATTTGAGGAAAGAGGGTTTTTGCTGCTTTGTTTTTGAAAGAACTTTGGTTACACTTTATTTTAAGCTGTCATTGTTACAGTGTAGTTTTTAATTTAAGTACTGAGTAATATTAAGCAACTACATATACTAACTATAGGGTTAGGGTAGGATTTGGTTGAGGGTTAGTTGCATGTAATTATGCATAATTTACTGTTATTACTACGGTAAGTCCATGTAACATATGTAACAAGGACACTGTAAAAGAAAGTGTTACCAGAACTTTATTATAGATTTTCCTGCTCACACCTCCCTTTTCTAATATCACAAAGGATGTTGTTTCAGTATGATGGACTGAGAAGCATTTTTCACTGATTAAAAGAATCTATTTTCTTTTCACAAACACACTCCGCGAGGAGAAGCCGTGGCACTCTCAGACCGGACACGACAGGCTTTGATTGAGACGATACACCATCATCAAAAACGTGCCGTTCTTCACAGCCATCTTCCTCTACTGTTTCTCGTTCCTTTGTGAATTTCACAGGAGAGGAAGAAAATGCTAATTGCTGTTATGAAAGCCTGAAAGGAATTAGCGCAGATAAGAGCGTCAGTGATAGTGTTGTGTAGTCTGGGCCGAGCGTGGGCTTCCTCTCGCTCATATCAGCCACACACAGAAACAGCTCATCGAGGACTACAACACACACACCTTCACCTCCATCAGTCTTCGCTGATATGAGGCGCCTTAAGTCAAACAAACACACACACGTTATCACTGCGCTTCATTAATCCTCTAAGCGTCAGAATAAGTTTACTTCTCCTGAATTAAATATCCGCATAACAAACACTAACCTAAACAACAGCCCAAACAAGTGATGACGCCGTAAGCTGCTTACATTGTATTTGCAGATGCTAAATGTATTCCTGTTTCTCTGCTTCTGTGCCGATATATATCCGGATCGTCACTTCCTCCGGGATTACAGCGCCGGAGGGTTTCAGCGGAGGCTTCAATCCCGGGCGTTTCGGACACAGGAACACGGTGCAAATACGTGATTAAAGAGAAGCAAATATCAGAGAGTGATTTCTGCACGCGGACGCGCATCGAATGAACCCTCCTGTTGAGTTTGATTTGCAAACACTGCTTAAAATATTTCTTCTTGAAATTTGGTGGATATTTTTCATTTAGGGTCATGAATGTACATGCAAAGTTTTGACTCAAAAAGAGCTTTGGAAAGACTGTATTGATCCCCCTATTGGTTTCCATGCAATTTGCTGCCAAAAATCAACACTTTTAAAGGGGACATATCATGAAAATCTGTCTTTTTCCGTGTTTAAGTGCTATAATCGGGTCCCCGGTGCTTCTACCAACACAGAAAAGTGAAACCCAGTAACTTTGTTTTGGTGAGCCTTTCTCTGCAAGCATGTCAGAAAATAAGCCAATCAGATTTCACTCCTCTTCTGACGTAGGAATAATATTACCGGCACTTAATCTGCACGTTTACACACACCAGCTGACATTTGGTTTCGTAAGCAACAGAGACCAGTTCTAAGGCAGTGGCAGAAGATCCAGCAAAGCCTGAAACTGTTCTGTGGTTGAGCACAGACGAGCACTGAACACTATTGACCAGAACATGTCACCGCTGTCTTATAAACACCTCAGGAACTGTGGACACTTGTGGAGAAGTTCAACATGATGATGAGATGATCAATGTAACTCCACAACAACTACACAAATGTCTCCACTAACATTCAGTAAGGCTGCACTCGCTACTGGTTATTCTGGGATTCTGGATGAGTGATATTGGCCTGTTTTGTTATTGTCATAGTATCTGAAGCTTGAGTAAAGGCTCCGCCCTCTTGTGAATGTGATTTGCATTTAAAGGGACACACACAAAAACGGCTCGTTTTTCTTCACACCCAAAAAGTGGCAAATTTGACAAGCTATAATAAATTATCTGAGGGGTATTTTGAGCTGAAATTTCACAGACACATTCTTTGGACACCATAGATTTATATTACGTCTTGTGAAAAGGGGCATAATATGTCACCTTTCAAATATTTCTTCTTGAAATTTCAAATTTCCAAAAAATCAACACTTTAAAAAAGAGCAAAGAATGAAAATAAATAAAAATGAATACTTACTTGTAGTCAGTTTTTTGAAAGTCAGTGTTCAGATGGTCACTATAGTAGTCAGGACAAAAAAGTTGTGTATATATAAATATATATAGATATATATTATTATTATTTATTTTTTTATTTTATTTTTTTATTATTATTTTTTGTCTGTCTGTTTGTGCAGCTAATTTTGAACCAAAATATGTGGTACAATTGAAAATAGATGCTAATTAATAAATTGCTCAAATGTTTTATATTTTTTAAGTCTCTGACAAGCTACAATGGAGCTCTCTGTTTGTACATGAATCTTCAGCTTTTTCAATACTCTCAACAAGAGTTGTATCCAGATTTTTTGTTCAAACACAACAGGGAAGTTAAAGAATTGGAAGGTGTTTTGAACTGCTATCGAAACAATGAGACACACCTTGACTTATTTAAAGAGCTGCAGGTCGTGAGGTAAAATCGATGGTCTTGAAGAACTTTTCTGCATTGTTTTGCATGAGATAAATCTAATTGAAAGTGGCCATTTAATAATCAGCCACACAAAACAGCTGAGAGTGTTTAGTAAAGCGCGCTGTCAGCTCAGATTTAAAGCGCGTGAGGAAGGTGAAGCTGAAGAGGCTGGACGTGTGTGAGCAGAAAGAGGAAAGCTTCATTCGGCACGGGTCGAGGGGGGGGACGGGGGACGGTCATGCTAATCGCTGACGGACCGACACACTGTGTCTCATGCATTAAGGGGACTGTGGCGTCATGAGGCCTGTGCGTTCCTCTGAATCCTGCTGGATAAAAGCCTGAGATTGAACTGCTGTCTTGAGTTAGAGAATCAGAGGCCTGACTGGAGACCAGTGACAAAGAACAGATCATCCAGCTGCAAACATCAGTGATTTCCCAAATCAAACTCATCTCAAAGGAGAAACGCCATGATTGTTTTATTACAGTTTTTCTCAATCGCTTTGGCCCAATTCTCAAATTAAGACCTTTTTTCTCAAAACAATAAGTTCAGATTTCTGAACAATTAGTTTGTTGTTCACATTAGATTTGAATTTCTTATTGCATGTGCTTTATATATATATATGTGTGTGTGTGTGTGTGTGTGTGTGTGTGTGTGTGTGTGTGTGTGTGTGTGTGTGTGTGGAGTTTGCTGACAGCACAATCACCACCATTTTTGAAAATGGAGGAACACCACATCTGATTAGCAGCAGCTACATCAGAAATGTATAATTACATTTGTATTTTTACAGTAGCCTACATTTTTTCTAGAAATGTGTTACATGTAAACTACAAATTCTTGTCATGGAAGAGCAATAGGAAGATATGTAACTAAGAAGATATGTACTGTGTGTGTTAGAGAAGTGTGTGTAAAAATGAACAAGCAACTGAGAATTTTCAATTTACATGTAACACATTGCTGCAAAAATAAAAAAAGCGATTGAGAAAAACTGTAACATAGTGCATATTCCTAGTCTGTGAGAGACAGTTAAAGTTGTAATTCACTAATAATCATCTTAAAGCTTGTGTCATGCATCATGTTTATTACAAAAATAACAGCTTGCTGGTTTGGGCCGACATGAGAGAGAGAGTTAATAATGACAGACGTTTAGGTTACACTTTATTTTGATAGCAGACTTTCTGAACTCTCCCTTTAGACCCGCATGATTTTGCATGTGAAGTTTATAGTTTTGAGAAATGCATCTTTGAAGAGTCACGTTCAGCAGAATCCATGTTTTAACAATCCAGAAAACCTTCAAACAACGTTGCAGTTTTCAGGTGTTGCATGAAGTGCAAGATTCACTTGCATGAAGTGAATAATCATGAAATCAGCCATTA